>NW_027002470.1:0-6339 GCF_036934945.1 Oncorhynchus masou masou
CCTGTTGAAACTCTGGGGCGCTATATCATTTTTGGATAAAAGACGTGCCCGTTTTAAGCGCAATATTTTGTCACAAAAAGATGCTCGACTATGCATATAATTGGTAGCTTTGGAAAGAAAACACTCTGACGTTTCCAAAACTGCAAAGATATTTTCTGCGCGTGCCCTAGAACGTGAGCTACAGGCAAAACCAAGATGAAACGGCATCCAGGAAATGAGCAGGATTTTTGAGGCTCAGTTTTCCATTGTCTCCTTATATGGCTGTGAATGCGAGAGGAGTGAGTCAGCCCTTTCTGTCGTTTCCCCAAGGGTCTGCAGCATTGTGACGTATTTGTAGGCATACATTTACATTTACATTTAAGCCATTTGGCAGGCGCTCTTATCAGAGCGACTTACAAATTGGTGAATTCACCTTATGACATCCAGTGGAACAGCCACTTTACAATAGATGCATCTAAGTCATTTAAGGGGGGGTGAGAAGGATTACTTTATCCTATCCTAGGTATTCGGTGGTGATTGACTCTGCTGTCCTGGCGTCGTGAGGGAGTTTGTTCCACCATTGGGGGGGGCCAGAGCAGCGAACAGTTTTGACTGGGCTGAGCGGGAACTGTACTTCCTCAGTGGTAGGGAGGCGAGCAGGCCAGAGGTGGATGAACGCAGTGCCCTTGTTTGGGTGTAGGGCCTGATCAGAGCCTGGAGGTACTGCGGTGCCGTTCCCCTCACAGCTCCGTAGGCAAGCACCATGGTCTTGTAGCGGATGCGAGCTTCAACTGGAAGCCAGTGGAGAGAGCGGAGGAGCGGGGTGACGTGAGAGAACTTGGGAAGGTTGAACACCAGACGGACTGCGGCGTTCTGGATGAGTTGTAGGGTTTAATGGCACAGGCAGGGAGCCCAGCCAACAGCGAGTTGCAGTAATCCAGACGGGAGATGACAAGTGCCTGGATTAGGACCTGCGCCGCTTCCTGTGTGAGGCAGGGTCGTACTCTGCGGATGTTGTAGAGCATGAACCTACAGGAACGGGCCACCGCCATGATGTTGGTTGAGAACGACAGGGTGTTGTCCAGGATCACGCCAAGGTTCTTAGCGCTCTGGGAGGAGGACACAATGGAGTTGTCAACCGTGATGGCGAGATCATGGAACGGGCAGTCCTTCCCCGGGAGGAAGAGCAGCTCCGTCTTGCCGAGGTTCAGCTTGAGGTGGTGATCCGTCATCCACACTGATATGTCTGCCAGACATGCAGAGATGCGATTCGCCACCTGGTCATCAGAAGGGGGAAAGGAGAAGATTAATTGTGTGTCGTCTGCATAGCAATGATAGGAGAGACCATGTGAGGTTATGACAGAGCCAAGTGACTTGGTGTATAGCGAGAATAGGAGAGGGCCTAGAACAGAGCCCTGGGGGACACCAGTGGTGAGAGCGCGTGGTGAGGAGACAGATTCTCGCCACGCCACCTGGTAGGAGCGACCTGTCAGGTAGGACGCAATCCAAGCGTGGGCCGCGCCGGAGATGCCCAACTCGGAGAGGGTGGAGAGGAGGATCTGATGGTTCACAGTATCGAAGGCAGCCGATAGGTCTAGAAGGATGAGAGCAGAGGAGAGAGAGTTAGCTTTAGCAGTGCGGAGCGCCTCCGTGATACAGAGAAGAGCAGTCTCAGTTGAATGACTAGTCTTGAAACCTGACTGATTTGGATCAAGAAGGTCATTCTGAGAGAGATAGCGGAGAGCTGGCCAAGGACGGCACGTTCAAGAGTTTTGGAGAGAAAAGAAAGAAGGGATACTGGTCTGTAGTTGTTGACATCGGAGGGATCGAGTGTAGGTTTTTTCAGAAGGGTGCAACTCTCGCTCTCTTGAAGACGGAAGGGACGTAGCCAGCGGTCAGGGATGAGTTGATGAGCGAGGTGGAGGTAAGGGAGAAGGTCTCCGGAAATGGTCTGGAGAAGAGAGGAGGGGATAGGGTCAAGCGGGCAGGTTGTTGGGCGGCCGGCCGTCACAAGAAGCGAGATTTCATCTGGAGAGAGAGGGAGAAAGAGGTCAGAGCACAGGGTAGGGCAGTGTGAGCAGAACCAGCGGTGTCGTTTGACTTAGCAAACGAGGATCGGATGTCGTCGACCTTCTTTTCAAAATGGTTGACGAAGTCATCTGCAGAGGGAGGGAGGGGGGAGGGGGAGGGAGGATTCAGGAGGGAGGAGAAGGTGGCAAGAGCTTCCTAGGGTTAGGAGGCAGATGCTTGGAATTTAGAGTGGTAGAAAGTGGCTTTAGCAGCAGAGACAGAGGAGGAGGAAATGTAGAGAGGGAGGGAGTGAAAGGATGCCAGGTCCGCAGGAGGCAGTTTTCCTCCATTACATATCAATGAAGAGATATGTGAAAAAACACCTTGAGGATTGATTCCAAACAACGCTTGCCATGTTTCAGTCAATATTATGGAGTTAATCTCGAAAAGTTTGACGTTGTAGGTGACTGAATTTTCGGTTCGCTTCTCGGTAGCCAAATGTGATGTACAAAACAGAGCGATTTCTCCTACACAAAGACGCTTTCAGGAAAAACTGCACATTTGGTATGTAACTGAGAGTCTCTCATTGAAAACACATTTAAGCTCTTCAAAGGTAAATGATTTTATTTATTTGGTTATCTGGTTTTTGTGAAAATGTTGCGTGCTAAATGCTACTAAAAATGCTAAGCTAGCTTAGCATACTTTACACAAAATTAGTGAATTGCTATGGTTCAAAAGCATATTTTGAAAATCTGAGATGACAGTGTTGTTAAAAAGGCTGGCTTGAGAGTAGGCGCATTATTTTCATTTTATTTGCGATTTTCAGAAATCGTTAACGTTGCGTTATGCTAATGAGCCTGAGGCTTTAGTCACGATCCCGGATCCGGGATGGGGAGTTTCAAGAAGTTAAGGGGATTGTTCACAAACATTGGCACATCCTAAAATCCGATGATAGTCTTGGTAATGTGTTTTCGGACCTTCCCTTGGTCGTATTCTCGCGGGGCAGAAATCTCAGAGACCAATTGGTACACTCTGATTTACCACCCCAAGATATTCCTGAACAACGTCTATTTGCGCCCCTACTGGATGGAAATTACAAATGTAATGGCTGTGCTCAATGCAATGGCACTTATAAATGTAGATCCTTCAAACACCCACAAACAGGGAAATCGATCCCAATAAAAGGTGTTATTACGTGCTCCACTAAGGCAGTTATTTATCTTATAACTTGTCCTTGTGGTAAAAATTATGTAGGTAAAACAAAGCGCATATTAAAAGTACGTATCTCAGAGCACCTTAGCACCATTAGGTGTAAAAACTTGACTTATCCAGTTGCGGCCCACTTCTTGGAGGCAGGCCACTCGATTTCGTCTCTGCGTTATATTGGCATCGAACATGTCACCCTCCCTAGGAGAGGGTGACCTTTGATAATTTATTGTTAAACGAGAGGCTGCCTGGATCTTTAATTTAAAGACCCTTGCACCCTTCAGTCTCAACGTAGACTTTGATCTGAAGCCATTCCTGTGATTATTGTGACTTTGCCATTGTAATTGTGTGTAAACTTGTATAGTCAAATTAATCTATGATCGTATGCTATCCATTTGTTTGTATGCTGTTCTTTGTATGACATTTTAATATTTGATTATTAACCAATGATATTAGGCCACTCCTGGCCATGATTACAGACACCTGTGTCCTTTGACACTATATAAACGAGTCATCCCGCAGTGTTTGTGATTATACCCTGATGAAGACAGCTTGGCTGTCGAAACGTTGGTATTAAATTTTTGCATCTGAGCTCCAAGAGTGTGCGGCTCTCTTATTTTTATTTTCAAGTTTCTACTCCGCTAGCCAGCACCTCGTCTTAATAGGTGTGCGTTTCTTTTTCTTCTAGATCATAATGCTTTGATTCCAAACATTCTCCCACCATGGTGATGTGAAGTCCAGATTGAGTGTCTGTCAGACCCTGAACCCAATTTGTTTCCACAGAGATGCTGACGTCACGGTAACCAACGAGCTGATGTTCCAGAATATTAATACACCCAGATGAACTTGGCATGGTGAGACCTGCTGTCAATTACCGTACAGAGGCAAAGGTATGACACACAGACACACACAGGCACACACATATGCACACGCACACCCACAGTTATAAAAATGTTATTATAGTTGAAGAGAAAATGCAGCAGCAGAGGGAGAGAGAGAGAGACAGAGAGAGATAACTAGAGAGAGAGAGACAGGGAGAGATAACTAGAGAGAGAGAGACAGGGAGAGATAACTAGAGAGAGAGACAGGGAGAGATAACTAGAGAGAGAGAGACGGAGAGATAATTAGAGAGAGAGAGAGAGAGAGAGAAAGGGAGAGATAACTAGCGAGAGAGAGACAGGGAGAGATAACTAGAGAGAGAGAGAGATACAGGGAGAGATAACTAGAGAGAGAGAGACAGGGAGAGATAACTAGAGAGAGAGAGACAGGGAGAGATAACTAGAGAGAGAGATAGGGAGAAATAAGTAAGAGAGAGAGACAGGGAGAGATAACTAGAGAGAGAGAGACAGGGAGAGATAACTAGAGAGAGAGACAGGGAGAGATAACTAGAGAGAGAGAGACAGGGAGAGATAACTAGAGAGAGAGAGAGAGACAGGGAGAGATAACTAGAGAGAGAGACAGGGAGAGATAACTAGCGAGAGAGAGAGACAGGGAGAGATAACTAGAGAGAGAGAGATACAGGGAGAGATAACTAGAGAGAGAGAGACAGGGAGAGATAACTAGAGAGAGAGAGACTGGGAGAGATAACTAGAGAGAGAGAGAGGGAGAAATAAGTAAGAGAGAGAGACAGGGAGAGATAACTAGAGAGAGAGAGACAGGGAGAGATAACTAGAGAGAGAGACAGGGAGAGATAACTAGAGAGAGAGAGACAGGGAGAGATAACTAGAGAGAGAGAGACAGGGAGAGATAACTAGGAGAGAGAGACAGGGAGAGATAACTAGAGAGAGAGAGACAGGGAGAGATAACTAGAGAGAGAGAGACAGGGAGAGATAACTAGAGAGAGAGACAGGGAGAGATAAGTAAGAGAGAGAGACAGGGAGAGAACTAGAGAGAGAGAGACAGGGAGAGATAACTAGAGAGAGAGAGAGACAGGGAGAGATAACTAGAGAGAGAGAGACAGGGAGAGATAACTAGAGAGAGAGAGACAGGGAGAGATAACTAGAGAGAGAGACAGGGAGAGATAACTAGAGAGAGAGACAGGGAGAGATAACTAGAGAGAGAGAGACAGGGAGAGATAACTAGAGAGAGAGAGACAGGGAGAGATAACTAGAGAGAGAGAGCAGGGAGAGATAACTAAGAGAGAGAGACAGGGAGAGATAACTAGAGAGAGAGAGACAGGGAGAGATAACTAGAGAGAGAGAGACAGGGAGAGATAACTAGAGAGAGAGAGACAGGGAGAGATAACTAGAGAGAGAGAGACAGGGAGAGATAACTAGAAAGAGAGAGACAGGGAGAGATAACTAGAGAGAGAGACAGGGAGAGATAACTAGAGAGAGAGAGAGAGAGGAGAGATAACTAGAGAGAGAGAGACAGGGAGAGATAACTAGAGAGAGAGAGAGACAGGGAGAGATAACTAGGAGAGAGAGAGACAGGGAGAGATAACTAGAGAGAGAGACAGGGAGAGATAACTAGAGAGAGAGAGACAGGGAGAGATAACTAGAGAGAGAGAGACAGGGAGAGATAACTAGAGAGAGAGAGACAGGGAGAGATAACTAGAGAGAGAGACAGGGAGAGATAACTAGAGAGAGAGAGACAGGGAGAGATAACTAGAGAGAGAGAGACAGGGAGAGATAACTAGAGAGAGAGACAGGGAGAGATAACTAGAGAGAGAGAGGGGGAGAGATAACTAGAGAGAGAGAGACAGGGAGAGATAACTAGAGAGAGAGACAGGGAGAGATAACTAGAGAGAGAGACAGGGAGAGATAACTAGAGAGAGAGAGACAGGGAGAGATAACTAGAGAGAGAGAGACAGGGAGAGATAACTAGAGAGAGAGAGACAGGGAGAGATAACTAGAGAGAGAGAGAGGGAGAGATAACTAGAGAGAGAGAGAGGGAGAGATAACTAGGAGAGAGAGAGACAGGGAGAGATAACTAGAGAGAGAGAGGAGAGAGAATAGGGAGAGATAACTAGAGAGAGAGACAGGAGAGATAACTAAGAGAGAGAGAGACAGGGAGAGATAACTAGAGAGAGAGAGACAGGGAGAGATAACTAGAGAGAGAGAGACAGGGAGAGATAACTAGAGAGAGAGACAGGGAGAGATAACTAGAGAGAGAGACAGGGAGAGATAACTAGAGAGAGGGAGA
>NW_027002471.1:0-6339 GCF_036934945.1 Oncorhynchus masou masou
AGGGTTCCTATCTCTCTAAAGAAGTCCTGCCACTGGCTGAACTGCTCTGTGTACTGACTAACTACTCTATCATCTTCTAGAAGGGTTCCTATCTTCTCTAAAGAAGTCTCTAAAGAACTGACTAACTACTCTTTCATCTTCTAGAGGGTTCCTATCTCTAAAGAAGTCCTGCTGGCTGAACTGCTCTGTGTACTGACTAACTACTCTATCATCTTCTAGAAGGGTTCCTATCTCTCTAAAGAAGTCCTGCCACTGGCTGAACTGCTCTCTGTACTGACTAACTACTCTATCATCTTCTAGAAGGGTTCCTATCTCTCTAAACTGAAGTCCTGCCACTGGCTGAACTGCTCTGTGTACTGACTAACTACTCCATCATCTTCTAGAAGGGTTCCTATCTCTCTAAAGAAGTCCTGCCACTGGCTGAACTGCTCTGTGTACTGACTAACTACTCTATCATCTTCTAGAAGGGTTCCTATCTCTCTAAAGAAGTCCTGCCACTGGCTGAACTGCTCTGTGTACTGACTAACTACTCTATCATCTTCTAGAAGGGTTCCTATCTCTCTAAAGAAGTCCTGCCACTGGCTGAACTGCTCTCTGACTAACTACTCTATCACTGACTAACTACTCTATCATCTTCTAGAAGGGTTCCTATCTCTCTAAAGAAGTCCTGCCACTGGCTGAACTGCTCTGTGTACTGACTAACTACTCTATCATCTTCTAGAAGGGTTCCTATCTCTCTAAAGAAGTCCTGCCACTGGCTGAACTGCTCTGTGTACTGACTAACTACTCTATCATCTTCTAGAAGGGTTCCTATCTCTCTAAAGAAGTCCTGCCACTGGCTGAACTGCTCTGTGTACTGACTAACTACTCTATCATCTTCTAGAAGGGTTCCTATCTCTCTAAAGAAGTCCTGCCACTGGCTGAACTGCTCTGTGTACTGACTAACTACTCTATCATCTTCTAGAAGGGTTCCTATCTCTCTAAAGAAGTCCTGCCACTGGCTGAACTGCTCTGTGTACTGACTAACTACTCTATCATCTTCTAGAAGGGTTCCTATCTCTCTAAAGAAGTCCTGCCACTGGCTGAACTGCTCTGTGTACTGCCACTACTGCTCTGTGTACTGACTCTATCATCTTCTAGAAGGGTTCCTATCTCTCTAAAGAAGTCCTGCCACTGGCTGAACTGCTCTGTGTACTGACTAACTACTCTATCATCTTCTAGAAGGGTTCCTATCTCTCTAAAGAAGTCCTGCCACTGGCTGAACTGCTCTGTGTACTGACTAACTACTCTATCATCTTCTAGAAGGGTTCCTATCTCTCTAAAGAAGTCCTGCCACTGGCTGAACTGCTCTGTGTACTGACTAACTACTCTATCATCTTCTAGAAGGGTTCCTATCTCTCTAAAGAAGTCCTGCCACTGGCTGAACTGCTCTGTGTACTGACTAACTACTCTATCATCTTCTAGAAGGGTTCCTATCTCTCTAAAGAAGTCCTGCCACTGGCTGAACTGCTCTGTGTACTGACTAACTACTCTATCATCTTCTAGAAGGGTTCCTATCTCTCTAAAGAAGTCCTGCCACTGGCTGAACTGCTCTGTGTACTGACTAACTACTCTATCATCTTCTAGAAGGGTTCCTATCTCTCTAAGTCCTGCCACTGGCTGAACTGCTCTGTGTACTGACTAACTACTCTATCATCTTCTAGAAGGGTTCCTATCTCTCTAAAGAAGTCCTGCCACTGGCTGAACTGCTCTGTGTACTGACTAACTACTCTATCATCTTCTAGAAGGGTTCCTATCTCTCTAAAGAAGTCCTGCCACTGGCTGAACTGCTCTGTGTACTGACTAACTACTCTATCATCTTCTAGAAGGGTTCCTATCTCTCTAAAGAAGTCCTGCCACTGGCTGAACTGCTCTGTGTACTGACTAACTACTCTATCATCTTCTAGAAGGGTTCCTATCTCTCTAAAGAAGTCCTGCCACTGGCTGAACTGCTCTGTGTACTGACTAACTACTCTATCATCTTCTAGAAGGGTTCCTATCTCTCTAAAGAAGTCCTGCCACTGGCTGAACTGCTCTGTGTACTGACTAACTACTCTATCATCTTCTAGAAGGGTTCCTATCTCTCTAAAGAAGTCCTGCCACTGGCTGAACTGCTCTGTGTACTGACTAACTACTCTATCATCTTCTAGAAGGGTTCCTATCTCTCTAAAGAAGTCCTGCCACTGGCTGAACTGCTCTGTGTACTGACTAACTACTCTATCATCTTCTAGAAGGGTTCCTATCTCTCTAAAGAAGTCCTGCCACTGGCTGAACTGCTCTGTGTACTGACTAACTACTCTATCATCTTCTAGAAGGGTTCCTATCTCTCTAAAGAAGTCCTGCCACTGGCTGAACTGCTCTGTGTACTGACTAACTACTCTATCATCTTCTAGAAGGGTTCCTATCTCTCTAAAGAAGTCCTGCCACTGGCTGAACTGCTCTGTGTACTGACTAACTACTCTATCATCTTCTAGAAGGGTTCCTATCTCTCTAAAGAAGTCCTGCCACTGGCTGAACTGCTCTGTGTACTGACTAACTACTCTATCATCTTCTAGAAGGGTTCCTATCTCTCTAAAGAAGTCCTGCCACTGGCTGAACTGCTCATCTTCTGTACTGACTAACTACTCTCTATCATCTTCTAGAAGGGTTCCTATCTCTCTAAAGAAGTCCTGCCACTGGCTGAACTGCTCTGTGTACTGACTAACTACTCTATCATCTTCTAGAAGGGTTCCTATCTCTCTAAAGAAGTCCTGCCACTGGCTGAACTGCTCTGTGTACTGACTAACTACTCTATCATCTTCTAGAAGGGTTCCTATCTCTCTAAAGAAGTCCTGCCACTGGCTGAACTGCTCTGTGTACTGACTAACTACTCTATCATCTTCTAGAAGGGTTCCTATCTCTCTAAAGAAGTCCTGCCACTGGCTGAACTGCTCTGTGTACTGACTAACTACTCTATCATCTTCTAGAAGGGTTCCTATCTCTCTAAAGAAGTCCTGCCACTGGCTGAACTGCTCTGTGTACTGACTAACTACTCTATCATCTTCTAGAAGGGTTCCTATCTCTCTAAAGAAGTCCTGCCACTGGCTGAACTGCTCTGTGTACTGACTAACTACTCTATCATCTTCTAGAAGGGTTCCTATCTCTCTAAAGAAGTCCTGCCACTGGCTGAACTGCTCTGTGTACTGACTAACTACTCTATCATCTTCTAGAAGGGTTCCTATCTCTCTAAAGAAGTCCTGCCACTGGCTGAACTGCTCTGTGTACTGACTAACTACTCTATCATCTTCTAGAAGGGTTCCTATCTCTCTAAAGAAGTCCTGCCACTGGCTGAACTGCTCTGTGTACTGACTAACTACTCTATCATCTTCTAGAAGGGTTCCTATCTCTCTAAAGAAGTCCTGCCACTGGCTGAACTGCTCTGTGTACTGACTAACTACTCTATCATCTTCTAGAAGGGTTCCTATCTCTCTAAAGAAGTCCTGCCACTGGCTGAACTGCTCTGTGTACTGACTAACTACTCCATCATCTTCTAGAAGGGTTCCTATCTCTCTAAAGAAGTCCTGCCACTGGCTGAACTGCTCTGTGTACTGACTAACTACTCTATCATCTTCTAGAAGGGTTCCTATCTCTCTAAAGAAGTCCTGCCACTGGCTGAACTGCTCTGTGTACTGACTAACTACTCTATCATCTTCTAGAAGGGTTCCTATCTCTCTAAAGAAGTCCTGCCACTGGCTGAACTGCTCTGTGTACTGACTAACTATCTCTATCATCTTCTAGAAGGGTTCCTATCTCTCTAAAAAGAAGTCCTGCCACTGGCTGAACTGCTCTGTGTACTGACTAACTACTCTATCATCTTCTAGAAGGGTTCCTATCTCTCTAAAGAAGTCCTGCCACTGGCTGAACTGCTCTGTGTACTGACTAACTACTCTATCATCTTCTAGAAGGGTTCCTATCTCTCTAAAGAAGTCCTGCCACTGGCTGAACTGCTCTGTGTACTGACTAACTACTCTATCATCTTCTAGAAGGGTTCCTATCTCTCTAAAAAGAAGTCCTGCCACTGGCTGAACTGCTCTGTGTACTGACTAACTACTCTATCATCTTCTAGAAGGGTTCCTATCTCTCTAAAGAAGTCCTGCCACTGGCTGAACTGCTCTGTGTACTGACTAACTACTCTATCATCTTCTAGAAGGGTTCCTATCTCTCTAAAGAAGTCCTGCCACTGGCTGAACTGCTCTGTGTACTGACTAACTACTCTATCATCTTCTAGAAGGGTTCCTATCTCTCTAAAGAAGTCCTGCCACTGGCTGAACTGCTCTGTGTACTGACTAACTACTCTATCATCTTCTAGAAGGGTTCCTATCTCTCTAAAGAAGTCCTGCCACTGGCTGAACTGCTCTGTGTACTGACTAACTACTCTATCATCTTCTAGAAGGGTTCCTATCTCTCTAAAGAAGTCCTGCCACTGGCTGAACTGCTCTCTGTACTGACTAACTACTCTATCATCTTCTAGAAGGGTTCCTATCTCTCTAAAGAAGTCCTGCCACTGGCTGAACTGCTCTGTGTACTGACTAACTACTCTATCATCACTGAAGTCCTGAACTGGCTGAACTGCTCTGTGTACTGACTAACTACTCTATCATCTTCTAGAAGGGTTCCTATCTCTCTAAGAAGTCCTGCCACTGGCTGAACTGCTCTGTGTACTGACTAACTACTCTATCATCTTCTAGAAGGGTTCCTATCTCTCTAAAGAAGTCCTGCCACTGGCTGAACTGCTCTGTGTACTGACTAACTTCTCTATCATCTTCTAGAAGGGTTCCTATCTCTCTAAAAGAAGTCCTGCCACTGGCTGAACTGCTCTGTGTACTGACTAACTACTCTATCATCTTCTAGAAGGGTTCCTATCTCTCTAAAGAAGTCCTGCCACTGGCTGAACTGCTCTGTGTACTGACTAACTACTCTATCATCTTCTAGAAGGGTTCCTATCTCTCTAAAGAAGTCCTGCCACTGGCTGAACTGCTCTGTGTACTGACTAACTACTCTATCATCTTCTAGAAGGGTTCCTATCTCTCTAAAGAAGTCCTGCCACTGGCTGAACTGCTCTGTGTACTGACTAACTACTCTATCATCTTCTAGAAGGGTTCCTATCTCTCTAAAGAAGTCCTGCCACTGGCTGAACTGCTCTGACTAACTACTCTATCATCTTCTAGAAGGGTTCCTGTACTGACTAACTACTCCTACTCTTTCATCTTCTAGTAGGTTCCTATCTCTCTAAAGAAGTCCTGCCACTGGCTGAACTGCTCTGTGTACTGACTTCTACTCTATCATCTTCTAGAAGGGTTCCTATCTCTCTAAAGAAGTCCTGCCACTGGCTGAACTGCTCTGTGTACTGACTAACTACTCTATCATCTTCTAGAAGGGTTCCTATCTCTCTAAGAAGTCCTGCCACTGGCTGAACTGCTCTGTGTACTGACTAACTACTCTATCATCTTCTAGAAGGGTTCCTATCTCTCTAAAGAAGTCCTGCCACTGGCTGAACTGCTCTGTGTACTGACTAACTACTCTATCATCTTCTAGAAGGGTTCCTATCTCTCTAAAGAAGTCCTGCCACTGGCTGAACTGCTCTGTGTACTGACTAACTACTCTATCATCTTCTAGTAGGGTTCCTATCTCTCTAAAGAAGTCCTGCCACTGGCTGAACTGCTCTGTGTACTGACTAACTGCTCTATCATCTTCTAGAAGGTTCTATCTCTCTAAAGAAGTCCTGCCACTGGCTGAACTGCTCTGTGTACTGACTAACTACTCTATCATCTTCTAGAAGGGTTCCTATCTCTCTAAAGAAGTCCTGCCACTGGCTGAACTGCTCTGTGTACTGACTAACTACTCTATCATCTTCTAGAAGGTTCCTATCTCTCTAAAGAAGTCCTGCCACTGGCTGAACTGCTCTGTGTACTGACTAACTACTCTATCATCTTCTAGAAGGGTTCCTATCTCTCTAAAGAAGTCCTGCCACTGGCTGAACTGCTCTGTGTACTGACTAACTACTCTATCATCTTCTAGAAGGGTTCCTATCTCTCTAAAGAAGTCCTGCCACTGGCTGAACTGCTCTGTGTACTGACTAACTACTCTATCATCTTCTAGAAGGGTTCCTATCTCTCTAAAGAAGTCCTGCCACTGGCTGAACTGCTCTGTGTACTGACTAACTACTCTATCATCTTCTAGAAGGGTTCCTATCTCTCTAAAGAAGTCCTGCCACTGGCTGAACTGCTCTGTGTACTGACTAACTACTCTATCATCTTCTAG
>NW_027002472.1:0-6339 GCF_036934945.1 Oncorhynchus masou masou
TGGCATTACACACACAGAACACCTATGGCATCCACTACCCCTGGCATTACACACAGAACACCTATGGCATCCACTGCCCCTGGCATATACACACAGAACACCTATGGCATCTACTGCCTCTGGGCACATACACACAGAACACCTATGGCATCCACTGCCCCCTGGCATTACACACACAGAACACCATGGCATACACTGCCTGGCATTACACACACAGAACACCTATGCGGCAATCCACTGCCCCCTGGCATACACACACAGAACACCTATGGCATCTACTGCCCCTGGCATCCCACCTATGGCCCCCTGGCATTACACACACAGAACACTGCGGGCATCCACTGCCCCCTGGCATTACACACAGAACAATGGCATTCACTACCCCTGGCATCCACATTACCTATGGCATCCACTGCCCCCTGGCATTACACACAGAACACCTATGGCATCCACTACCCTGGCATTACACACACAGAACACCTATGGCATCCACTGCCCCCTGGCATTACACACACAGAACACCTATGGCATCCACTGCCCCCTGGCATTACACACACAGAACACCTATGGCATCCACACCTATGGCATCCACTGCCCCTGGCATTACACACAGAACACCTATGGCATCCACTGCCCCCTGGCATTACACACACAGAACACCTATGGCATCCACTGCCCCCTGGCATTACAGCATTACACACAGAACACCTATGGCATCCACTGCCCCCTGGCATTACACACAGAACACCTATGGCATCCACTGCCCCCTGCATTACACACAGCATATGGCATCCACACACACAGAACACCTATGGCATCCACAGAACACCCTGGCATTACACACACAGAACACCTATGGCATCCACTACCCCTGGCATTACACACACAGAACACCTATGGCATCCACTGCCCCCTGGCATTACACACACAGAACACCTATGGCATCCACTGCCCCCTGGCATTACACACACAGAACACCTATGGCATCCACTACCACTGGCATTACACACACAGAACACCTATGGCATCCACTGCCCCCTGGCATTACACACACAGAACACCTATGGCATCCACTACCCCCTGGCATCAGAACACCTATGGCATCCACCCCTGGCATTACACACACAGAACACCTATGGCATCCACTGCCACAGCATTACACACACAGAACACCTATGGCATCCACTGCCCCTGGCATTACACACACAGAACACCTATGGCATCCACTGCCCCTGGCATTACACACACAGAACACCTATGGCATCCACTACCACTGGCATTACACACACAGAACACCTATGGCATCCACTACACACACAGAACACCTATGGCATTACACACACAGAACACCTATGGCATCCACTGCCCCCTGGCATTACACACACAGAACACCTATGGCATCCACTGCCCCCTGGCATTACACACACAGAACACCTATGGCATCCACTGCCCACAGCATTACACACAGAACACCTATGGCATCCACTACCCCTGGCATTACACACACAGAACACCTATGGCATCCACTGCCCCCTGGCATTACACACACAGAACACCTATGGCATCCACTGCCCCCTGGCATTACACACACAGAACACCTATGGCATCCACTGCCCCCTGGCATTACACACACAGAACACCTATGGCATCCACTGCCCCTGGCATTACACACACAGAACACCTATGGCATCCACTGCCCCTGGCATTACACACACAGAACACCTATGGCATCCACTGCCCCAGCATTACACACACAGAACACCTATGGCATCCACTACCCCCTGGCATTACACACAGAACACCTATGGCATCCACTGCCCCCTGGCATTACACACACAGAACACCTATGGCATCCACTACCCCTGGCATTACACACACAGAACACCTATGGCATCCACTGCCCCCTGGCATTACACACACAGAACACCTATGGCATCCACTGCCCCTGGCATTACACACACAGAACACCTATGGCATCCACTGCCACAGCATTACACACACAGAACACCTATGGCATCCACTACCCCCTGGCATTACACACACAGAACACCTATGGCATCCACTGCCCCCTGGCATTACACACACAGAACACCTATGGCATCCACTGCCCCCTGGCATTACACACACAGAACACCTATGGCATCCACTACCCCCTGGCATTACACACACAGAACACCTATGGCATCCACTGCCCCCTGGCATTACACACACAGAACACCAGAACATGGCATCCACTCCTGGCCCCCTGGCATTACACACACAGAACACCTATGGCATCCACTGCCCCCTGGCATTACACACACAGAACACCTATGGCATCCACTGCCCCCTGGCATTACACACACAGAACACCTATGGCATCCACTGCCCCCTGGCATTACACACACAGAACACCTATGGCATCCACTGCCCCCTGGCATTACACACACAGAACACCTATGGCATCCACTGCCCCCTGGCATTACACACACAGAACACCTATGGCATCCACTGCCCCCTGGCATTACACACACAGAACACCTATGGCATCCACTACCCCTGGCATTACACACACAGAACACCTATGGCATCCACTGCCCCCTGGCATTACACACACAGAACACCTATGGCATCCACTACCCCTAGCATTACACACACAGAACACCTATGGCATCCACTACCCCCTGGCATTACACACACAGAACACCTATGGCATCCACTGCCCCCTGGCATTACACAGAACACCTATGGCATCCACTGCCCCCAGCATTACACACACAGAACACCTATGGCATCCACTGCCCCCTGGCATTACACACAGAACACCTATGGCATCCACTGCCCCCTGGCATTACACACACAGAACACCTATGGCATCCACTGCCCCCTGGCATTACACACACAGAACACCTATGGCATCCACTGCCCCCTGGCATTACACACACAGAACACCTATGGCATCCACTGCCCCCTGGCATTACACACACAGAACACCTATGGCATCCACTGCCCCCTGGCATTACACACACAGAACACCTATGGCATCCACTGCCCCTGGCATTACACACAGAACACCTATGGCATCCACTACCCCTGGCATTACACACACAGAACACCTATGGCATCCACTGCCCCCTGGCATTACACACACAGAACACCTATGGCATCCACTACCCCCTGGCATTACACACACAGAACACCTATGGCATCCACTGCCCCTGGCATTACACACAGAACACCTATGGCATCCACTACCACAGCATTACACACACAGAACACCTATGGCATCCACTGCCCCCTGGCATTACACACACAGAACACCTATGGCATCCACTGCCCCCTGGCATTACACACACAGAACACCTATGGCATCCACTGCCCCTGGCATTACACACACAGAACACCTATGGCATCCACTGCCCCCTGGCATTACACACACAGAACACCTATGGCATCCACTACCCTATGGCATTACAGCATTACACACAGAACACCTATGGCATCCACTACCACTGGCATTACACACACAGAACACCTATGGCATCCACTACCCCTGGCATTACACACACAGAACACCTATGGCATCCACTGCCCCCTGGCATTACACACACAGAACACCTATGGCATCCACTGCCCCCTGGCATTACACACACAGAACACCTATGGCATCCACTGCCCCCTGGCATTACACACACAGAACACCTATGGCATCCACTGCCCCCTGGCATTACACACAGAACACCTATGGCATCCACTACCACAGCATTACACACACAGAACACCTATGGCATCCACTGCCCCCTGGCATTACACACACAGAACACCTATGGCATCCACTGCCCCCTGGCATTACACACACAGAACACCTATGGCATCCACTGCCCCCTGGCATTACACACACAGAACACCTATGGCATCCACTACCCCCTGGCATTACACACACAGAACACCTATGGCATCCACTGCCACAGCATTACACACACAGAACACCTATGGCATCCACTACCACAGCATTACACACAAAGAACACTATGGCATCCACTGCCCCCTGGCATTACACACACAGAACACCTATGGCATCCACTGCCCCCTGGCATTACACACACAGAACACCTATGGCATCCACTACCCCTGGCATTACACACACAGAACACCTATGGCATCCACTGCCCCCTGGCATTACACACACAGAACACCTATGGCATCCACTGCCCCACAGCATTACACACACAGAACACCTATGGCATCCACTACCACAGCATTACACACACAGAACACCTATGGCATCCACTACCCCTGGCATTACACACACAGAACACCTATGGCATCCACTGCCCCTGGCATTACACACACAGAACACCTATGGCATCCACTACCACTGGCATTACACACACAGAACACCTATGGCATCCACTGCCCCCTGGCATTACACACACAGAACACCTATGGCATCCACTGCCCCCTGGCATTACACACACAGAACACCTATGGCATCCACTGCCCCCTGGCATTGCCACACACACACAGAACACCTATGGCATCCACTACCCCCTGGCATTACACACAGAACACCTATGGCATCCACTACCCCCTGGCATTACACACACAGAACACCTATGGCATCCACTACCCACTGGCATTACACACACAGAACACCTATGGCATCCACTACCCCAGCATTACACACACAGAACACCTATGGCATCCACTACCCCAGCATTACACACACAGAACACCTATGGCATCCACTGCCCCCTGGCATTACACACAGAACACCTATGGCATCCACTGCCCCCCTGGCATTACACACACAGAACACCTATGGCATCCACTACCACAGCATTACACACACAGAACACCTATGGCATCCACTGCCCCCTGGCATTACACACACAGAACACCTATGGCATCCACTGCCCCCTGGCATTACACACACAGAACACCTATGGCATCCACTGCCCCCCTGGCATTACACACACAGAACACCTATGGCATCCACTGCCCCCTGGCATTACACACACAGAACACCTATGGCATCCACTGCCCCCTGGCATTACACACACAGAACACCTATGGCATCCACTACCACAGCATTACACACACAGAACACCTATGGCATCCACTGCCAGAACCCTGGCATCAGAACACCTGGCATCCACTGCCCCCAGCATTACACACACAGAACACCTATGGCATCCACGCTCCCCTGGCATTACACACAGAACACCTATGGCATCCACTGCCCCCTGGCATTACACACACAGAACACCTATGGCATCCACTGCCCCCAGCATTACACACACAGAACACCTATGGCATCCACTGCATTTTTGGCGGCATCCCTACCACAGCATTACACACACAGAACACCTATGGCATCCACTGCCCCTGGCATTACACACAGAACACCAATGGCATCCACTGCCCCCTGGCATTACACACAGAACACTCATGGCATCCACTGCCCCCTGGCATTACACACACAGAACACCTATGGCATCCACTACCCCCTGGCATTACACACACAGAACACCTATGGCATCCACTGCCACAGCATTACACACACAGAACACCTATGGCATCCACTACCACAGCATTACACACACAGAACACCTATGGCATCCACTGCCCCCTGGCATTACACACACAGAACACCTATGGCATCCACTGCCCCCTGGCATTACACACACAGAACACCTATGGCATCCACTGCCCCCTGGCATTACACACACAGAACACCTATGGCATCCACTGCCCCCTGGCATTACACACACAGAACACCTATGGCATCCACTACCACAGCATTACACACACAGAACACCTATGGCATCCACTACCACAGCATTACACACACAGAACACCTATGGCATCCACTGCCCCCTGGCATTACACACACAGAACACCTATGGCATCCACTGCCCCCTGGCATTACACACACAGAACACCTATGGCATCCACTACCACAGCATTACACACACAGAACACCTATGGCATCCACTGCCCCCTGGCATTACACACACAGAACACCTATGGCATCCACTGCCCCCTGGCATTACACACACAGAACACCTATGGCATCCACTACCCCCTGGCATTACACACACAGAACACCTATGGCATCCACTGCCCCCTGGCATTACACACACAGAACACCTATGGCATCCACTGCCCCCTGGCATTACACACACAGAACACCTATGGCATCCACTGCCCCCTGGCATTACACACACAGAACACCTATGGCATCCACTGCCCCCTGGCATTACACACACAGAACACCTATGGCATCCACTACCCCCTGGCATTACACACACAGAACACCTATGGCATCCACTGCCACAGCATTACACACACAGAACA
>NW_027002473.1:0-6338 GCF_036934945.1 Oncorhynchus masou masou
TACAGACTGGACCAGTCTACTGTATGTATTGACTGAGGACAGTGATACAGACTGGACCAGTCTACTGTATGTATTGACTGAGGACAGTGATGTAGAGTGGTACAGACTGGACCAGTCTACTGTATGTATTGACTGAGGACAGTGATGCGGACTGGACCAGTCTACTGTATTTATTGACTGAGGTTTAGTGGAGGTGATGAGGGGTTATTGGAGATTCAAACAGGCTCCCAACAACTAGCCTTCTGCTATCATACTGTATCCTGAGATTGTGTAGAAGGACAGCAGAGGGGACAGAGAGAGATGAGAGAGAGTGAGGAAGGAAGGAGACTGAAAGGGAGGGAGGGAGAGAGAGAGAGAGATAGTGATGAGAGTGTGAGGGGAGGGAGAGAGGGGAGAGATGAGAGAGTGAGGGAAGGAAGGAGACTGAAAGGGAGGAAGGAGAGAGAGAGAGATAGTGATGAGAGTGTGAGGGGGAGGGAGAGAGAGAGAGATAGTGATGAGTGTGAGGGGGAGGGAGAGAGAGAGATACTGAAGGTGAGGGAGGGAGAGAGAGATAGAGAGAGTGAGGGAAGGGAGACTGAGAAAGCGAGGGAGGGAGAGATAGAGAAAGTGAGGGAGTGGAGGGAGGTAGAGAGAGAGTGTGAGGAGAGTGAGAGGGGGACAGAGATAAGATGAGAGGGAGTGAGGGATGGAGACTGAAAGAGAGAGGGAGAGGAGGAGGGAGGGAGGGAGGGAGGGAGGGAGGGAGGGAGGGAGGGAGGGAGGGAGGGAGGGAGGGGGAGGGAGTGTGGGAGGGAGGGAGGGAGGAGGGAGGGAGACAGAGATGAGAGATGGGGATGGAGAGAGACTGAAAAGAGAGGAGGGAGGGGAGAGAGATAGAGATGAGAGAGTGATGGAGAAAGACTGAAAAGAGAGGGAGGGAGGGACCATGAGTGCAAGACCACCTTCAGCCTTTAGGTCTGACTCAGAGGCAGTGTGACCAATTCAAATCAAATCAAATCAAATTTTATTTGTCACATACACATGGTTAGCAGATGTTAATGCGAGTATAGCGAAATGCTTGTGCTTCTAGTTCCGACAATGCAGTAATAACCAACAAGTAATCTAACTAACAATTCCAAAACTACTGTCTTATACACAAGTGTAAGGGGATAAAGAATATGTACATACAGATATATGAATGAGTGATGGTACAGAGCAGCATAGGCAAGATACAGTAGATGGTATCGAGTACAGTATATACATATGAGATGAGTATGTAAACAAAGTGGCATAGTTAAAGTGGCTAGTGATACATGTATTACATAAAGATGCTGTAGATGATATAGAGTACAGTATATACGTATACATATGAGATGAATAATGTAGGGTATGTAAACATTATATTAGGTAGCATTGTTTAAAGTGGCTAGTGATATATTTACATCATTTCCCATCAATTCCCATCATTAAAGTGGCTGGAGTTGAGTCAGTGTGTTGGCAGCAGCCACTCATTGTTCGTGGTTGCTGTTTAACAGTCTGATGGCCTTGAAAGAAGCTGTTTTTCAGTCTCTCGGTTCCAGCTTTGCTGCACCTGTACTGACTCTACCCTCTGGAGAGCCTTACCTTTGTGGGCGGAGCAGTTGCGTACCAGGCGGTGATACAGCCCGCACAGGATGCTCTCGATTGTGCATCTGTAGAAGAGTGTGAGTGCTTTTCAGACAAGCCGAATTTCTTCTGTGCCTTCCCGAGGTTGAAGAGGCGCTGCTGCGCCTTCTTCACGATGCTGTCTGTGTGGTGACCAATTCAGTTTGTCTGTGATGTGTATGCCGAGGAACTTAAACTTACTACCCTCTCCACTACTGTTCCATCGATGTGGATAGGGGTGTTCCCTCTGCTGTTCCTGAAGTCCACAATCATCTCCTTAGTTTTGTTGGACGTTGGAGTGTGAGGTTAATGCCCCAGGATGTTTGCACAATTAACAGTAATTCAACACACACGCACACACTCTGTTATTCTCCAACCACACACATTCTTCGAACGTCCGCCATCCTCTGGGAGTATATGCGACCCAGTGTTCCGACACTATTCTCGCCTCCGCTCTGAACAATACACCTGTTCTACAGATTGCTGGGCAGAGAAGAGGATAGAGAGGAAGAATAGGGAGAGGGAAAGAGGAGAGATAGGGAAGAGGTGGGAGAGGGGAGAGATGAAGAGGGAGAAAGGAAGAGGAAGATGAGAAGAGGAGGGAAGAGGAGAGGGAAAAGGAGAGAGAGGAAGGAGAAGTGGAAAGAATAGGGAGAGGAAGAGGAGAGATGAGGAAGGGCGTGAAGGAAGGAGAGATGAGAAAGGGAAGAGGGAAGATGAGAGAGAGGAGGAGGAGGGGAGACAGAAGAGGAGAGAGGGAAGAGGAGAGAGAGGAGGAGGAGAGAAGGGGAAGAGGAGAGGGAGGGAAGGGAGAGAGAGGGAGAGGAGGGAGAGGAAGAGGAGAGAGAGGGAAGTGGAGAGAGAGGGAAGAGGAGGGAGAGGAAGAGGAGAGAGAGGGAAGAGGAGAGAGAGGAAGAAGAGAGAGAAGAGGAGCAAGAGGGCATGGAGATAAAGGATTTAGGATGAGAGATGGAAGAGAGAGAGAGGAAGAGGAGGGAGATGGAAGAGAGAGAGAGGAAGAGGAGAGGGAGGAAAATGAGATAAAGGATTTAGGATAGAGATGGAAGAGGAGAGAGAGGAAGAGGAGGGAGATGGAAGAGGAGAGAGAGGAAGAGAGAGAGAGGAAGAGAGAGAGGGAAGTGGAGATAGAGGCATTTAGGAGAGAAGGGAAGAGGAGAGAGGGGAAGAGGGAGAGAGAGGAAGAGGGGAGAGAGGAAGAGGAGAAAGAGGGAAGAGAGGGAGAAGAGAGAGGGAAAGTAGAGAGAGGGAAGAGGAGAGAGAGGGAAGAGGAGAGAGGAAAGGAGAGGACAGAGGAAGAGGAGAGGAGAAGAGAGGAGAGAGAGGAAGAGGAGAGAGAGAGGGAAGATGAGAGAGGAAGAGGAGAGAGAGGAAGAGAGAGAGGAAGAGGAGAGGAGAGGAAGAGGAGAGGAAGAGGAGAGAGAGGAAGATGACAGGAGAGGAAGATGAGAGGAGAGGAAGAGCAGAGAGAGGGAGAGGAGAAGAAGAGGAAGAGGAGAGAGAGGAAGAAGAGAGGAGAGGAAGAGGAGAGAGAGGAAGATCGGATGGGGCCACAGTGTCTCCTGACCCCTCCTGTCTCAGCCTCCAGTATTTATGCTGCAGTAGTTTATGTGTCGGGGGGCTAGGGTCAGTTCGTTATATCTGGAGTACTTCTCCTGCCCTATTCGGTGTCCTGTGTGAATCTAAGTGTGCGTTCTCTAATTCTCTCCTTCTTCTTTCTTTCTCTCTCTCGGAGGACCTGAGCCCTAGGACCATGCCCCAGGACTACCTGACATGATGACTCCTTGCTGTCCCCAGTCCACCTGGGCGTGCTGCTGCTCCAGTTTCAACTGTTCTGCCTTATTATTATTCGACCATGCTGGTCATTTATGAACATTTGAACATCTTGGCCATGTTCTGTTATAATCTCCACCCGGCACAGCCAGAAGAGGACTGGCCACCCCACATAGCCTGGTTCCTCTCTAGGTTTCTTCCTAGGTTTTGGCCTTTCTAGGGAGTTTTTCCTAGCCACCGTGCTTCTACACCTGCATTGCTTGCTTTTGGGGTTTTAGGCTGGGTTTCTGTACAGCACTTTGAGATATCAGCTGATGTACGAAGGGCTATATAAATACATTTGATTTGATTTGAGGAAGATGAGAGGAGAGGAAGAGAGAGAGAGAGAGAGAGAGAGAGAGGAGAGAGAGGAAGAAGAGAGGAGAGGGGCACATGACCAAATAAATACATTCAATTCTGCATTTAGTTGTTGTTATGCATTTCCTGAACCATAATTCACTTTCAACAACTACCATTTCAGGTCTGTGCTGTTTTGTCATGTTGAACCTGAACAGAAGAAAACACACATTTTCCTCCCTGTTAAAGTCAGTGGAACAGTGCCTCCATATTGCTATAGCCAGTCATAAGTGATGTATATGTTGTGTACACACTGCCATTACCACCAATGTTCCTCGCCTTTTCTTTTGTCACTGAGCAAATTTCAGGTCTGCTGAGCACAAACTTGAACATTGGAATAATTTTGTGCAACGTCTGGTGCACGTTTACGGTGAACACTGAGACTGTATCCTCTTCAAGTTAGTTTTAACAGAGGTCCCATAGTCTACTGTGGCTATTTGATCATAATGTGGGCCAACCAGAGTGGCCTACCATTAAAAACAATGGAGAAAATGCAGAAAACCTTTGAGAAAACGTTTTAACATGGAAATAGCTGTTCTATCATTCAGCCTACAGTAGCACCCGATGTGTTGTGTTCAATGTAGACCTACGTTCCATGAGACTTTAAAAAGATGCAGGGCTTGACAAGAACCTGTTAATGCACTTGTCCTTCAGACAAACAGGTGACTGAACATGTTGTTGTGTTGCTTGATGCCAGAAACCACTTTACAAAATAAAATGCACTATTATTCCCATACCATTATTACAGAGAATCAGACAAATGATGCTACCCTCTGCCTATGTGATGCTACCTCTGCCTATGTGATGCTACCCTCTGCCTATGTGATGCTACCCTCTGCCTATGTGATGCTACCCTCTGCCTATGTGATGCTACCCTCTGCCTATGTGATGCTACCCTCTGCCTATGTGATGCTACCCTCTGCCTATGTGATGCTACCCTCTGCCTATGTGATGCTACCCTCTGCCTATGTGATGCTACCCTCTGCCTATGTGATGCTACCCTCTGCCTATGTGATGCTACCCTCTGCCTATATGATGCTACCCTCTGCCTATGTGATGTCCTCCGCCTATATGATGCTACCCTCTGCCTATATGATGCTACCCTCTGCCTATGTGATGCTACCCTCTGCCTATGTGATGCTACCCTCTGCCTATATGATGCTACCCTCTGCCTATATGATGCTACCCTCTGCCTATGTGATATTACCCTCTGCTTATATGATGCTACCCTCTGCCTATGTGATGCTACCCTCTGCCTATGTGATGCTACCCTCTGCCTATATGATGCTACCCTCTGCCTATATGATGCTACCCTCTGCCTATGTGATGCTACCCTCTGCCTATGTGATGCTACCCTCTGCCTATGTGATGCTACCCTCTGCCTATATGATGCTACCCTCTGCCTATGTGATGCTACCCTCTGCCTATATGATGCTACCCTCTGCCTATGTGATGCTACCCTCTGCCTATATGATGCTACCCTCTGCCTATGTGATGCTACCTCTGCCTATATGATGCTACTCGCCTATTGATGCTCCCTGCCTATATGATGCTACCCTCTGCCTATGTGATGCTACCCTCTGCCTATATGATGCTCCCCTCTGCCTATGTGATGCTACCCTCTGCCTCTGTGATGCTACCCTCTGCCTATGTGATGCTACCCTCTGCCTATGTGATGCTACCCTCTGCCTATGTGATGCTACCCTCTGCCTATGTGATGCTACCCTCTGCCTATATGATGCTACCCCTCTGCCTATGTGATGCTACCCTCTGCCTATATGATGCTACCCTCTGCCTATATGATGCTACCCTCTGCCTATGTGATGCTACCCTCTGCCTATATGATGCTACCCTCTGCCTATGTGATGCTACCCTCTGCCTATGTGATGCTACCCTCTGCCTATGTGATGCTACCCCCATGCCTATGTGATGCTACCCTCTGCCTATATGATGCTACCCTCTGCCTATGTGATGCTACCCTCTGCCTATATGATGCTACCCTCGCCTATGTGGATGCTACCCTCTGCCTGTGTGATACCTCTGCCTATGTGATGCTACCCTCTGCCTATGTGATGCTCCGCCTCTCTGCCTATATGATGCTACCCTCTGCCTATGTGATGCACCCTCTGCCTATATGATGCTACCCTCTGCCTATATGATGCTACCTCTGCCTATATGATGCTAGCCTCTGCCTATATGATGCTACCCTCTGCCTATCTGCCTATGTGATGCTACCTTGCTATGAATCTACCCTCTGCCTATATGTGCTACCCTGCCTATATGATACCTCTGCCTTATTCTATCTGCCCTCTGCCTATGATGCTACCCTCTGCCTATGATGCTGGCCCTCTGGCCTATGTGATGCTACCCTCTGTACCTATGTGATGCTGGCCTCTGCCTATATGATGTGCCACCCTCTGCCTATATGATGCCATTTCTCGTTTATGCGATTTACCGCCTATATGATGCTTCTCTATGCGATACTACCGTGATGCTACTTCGCTTATGCGATGCTACTGCCTATG
>NW_027002474.1:0-6338 GCF_036934945.1 Oncorhynchus masou masou
GGGGTTTTAGCAAACATTTATAAAAACCTGTTTTTGCTGTGTCCTTGAGGTATTTTGTGTAGATTGATGAGGGAAAAACTATTTAATCAATTTTAGAATAAGGCTGCAAAGTAACAAAATGTGCAAAAAGTGAAGGGGTCTGAATACTTTCCAAATGCACTGTACATAATCAATTACTTCGTACCCCTCCACATTGACTCAGTAATAGCACTCCTTGTATGTAGCCTTGACTGTTTTTGTGTTTCTATATAGCAAATGTTTGTCTTACTTTTTAACTCTGCATTGTTGGGAATGGGATTGAAAGTAAGCATTTCACTGTAAAGTCGACACCAGTTGTATTTGGCACGTGACCAATAAAATGCATTTGATTTTTGATTATGGCCCAGTATCATCTTAGTCATTACGGCTGATGTGGCATTGGAAATCCAACAAAGATTTACTAGCGCCAGTCATGTCGCTTGGTAGTTTCCCTTGGTTTTGATCACATGATGTGGTCTTTCAAAGTAATAACTCCTTGTTAGTTAGGTCAAAGTTTGAGTTTGAAACTTGGTACACCCGTAAAGATCTTAAGAGGGCCATTACACTCCACTAAGGACAAGTCTTTTGTGCAGGTGGTCATAGCACGTGCAAGGAATTGTCCAACCATTTTCTCATGCACTTCTCCACAAGATTATATATCAGTGAAACGCACTTTGAAGTCAAAGCATTTTCATTACATTCTGAACCAATTTCACTCTGTAAAATTTTGATGTGCTACTCTCGAGTGCTTTGCAGACTGACTTGCTTTTAGGGTGCGAACAGATTGATGCCATGGACTAGATTAAACCCAAAGTATGGATGGAATCTCTACATTATCAAAAGGGGTATAATAAGGGAAGATAAACAATCATATAAATAACAGGTTGACCATGAGCAAAAAGGCTACTACATATTCATTAACTTGATTAAGCAGAGATGTGTTTTGGATGATTAAAGGAGAAGTTAGCTTTTTTTTACAACCGAATGGCAAGTGTTTGCTAGCACATGTGTAGGTTTGTTTTCTTCTTGTTAGCTTTGATGCATGCTTATGGTATTGATCAGACTGCCCTTACGGAACCAACGGTTATATTTACACAATAATATGATAATTGTGGATAGTCAGAGTAGTATAATAGTTTGTTTAAAACATTTACATGCTTTGCAAGATGAACAATTTCCCAAATAATCATGTTTACATGGACATCTGAAATGAAGCTACTGATGGGACTTTCTGCCTAAACATCGGACCAGCATGGTTACTCTATGGATATCAGTCAATGTCATCGCTAAAAAAAATACAATAGTCTTTACAAAGCAGAATGTTGAATAAAAATTATATTTACACTTACTTTACCGGTTGTACATGCTGTTTGTCCTTTTGGAATAGGAGGCGGAGATAGGGTATAAAGGAAAGTGTGATTTACCCAACTTTTTGCAGCACAGTGAGGTTCTTTATCTTGTATTTTCAATCGATTGACACAGAGTACCACATTATTAGTCATAATACCCATAAAACCTAGCGGTAAAACAAGGAAATGATTCCAATCGTTTTTCACCATGCATTTTCCCATTGAGGATTTTAGAAATGCTTAAAATAAGGGCTGTGTATGGTGTAGGCTTCCCTGGCGTGATATGTTGATAACTGTGTAAATCACTTTAGGACAAAGTGACTCAATATATTTGCCTGCACTTACCCCCAAAAACGAAATGACATTTAGCTGCTAAGGTGGCTATCACAAAGAACTACAAATGCTATGATGTGGGCCAGACTTACGAATCAAGAAAAAAGGTTCTCTCTGGATTAACTATATAATGTTGGCTAAATGTAGTAATGAATAAATTGGGAAAATTTCATTAAAATGGACAATTCTGTGAACTGTCTTGTGCAAGTTTGAAATTGACACAATACCTGTTAGCATGCAGGAGCTTGCAGGGATTTGTAGTCTTGCATGGTCTACTTTTATGCTAATTAACATTTGAGCATAAATCTGAGAGTAAATATTTAATTTCACCTTTATTTAACCAGGTAGACCAGTCCCGAGAACAAGTTCTCATTTACAACTGCGACCTGGCCAAGATAAAGCAAAGCTGTGTGACAAAACAAATGTACAGTCAATAACACAATAGAAAAAAGTCTGTACAGTGTGTGCAAATGTAGTAAGATTAGGAGGTAAAGCAATAAATAGGCCATAGAGGCTAAATATTAGGAATTTAGCAATAACACTGGAGTGATAGATGTGCCGATGATTATGTGCAAGTAAAGATATTTGGGTGCAAAAGAGCACCAAGAAAAATCAATAACAATATGGGGATGAGGTATTTACAGATGAGCTGTGTACAGGTACAGTGATCAGTAAGCTGCTCTCACAGCTGATGCTTAAAGTTAGAGAGGAGATATAAGACTCAGCTTCAGTGATTTTTGCAATTCGTTCAGTCATTGGAATGAAAGGCAGCCAAATGAGGTGTTGACTTTGGGGATGACCAGTGAAATATACCTGCTGGAGCGTGTGCTGCGGGTGAGTGTTGCTATGGTGACCAGTGAGCTGAGATAAGACGGAGCTTTACCTAGCAAAGACTTAGATGACCTGGAGCCAGTGGGTTTGGCGACGAATATGTAGCAAGTGGCAGTCGACGAGCATACAGGTCGCAGTGGTGGGTAGTATATGGGGCTTTGGTGATAAAACGGATGGCACGGTGATAGACTACAGCCAATTTGCTGAGTGTTGGAGGCTATTTTGTAAATGACGTCGCCGAAAGTCAAGGATCGGTAGGATAGTCAGGTTTACGAGTGTATGTTGGCAGCATGAGTGAAAGGAGGCTTTGTTGCGAAATAGAAGCCGATTCTAGATTTAATTTTGGATTGGATATGCTTAATGTGAGTCTGGAAGGGAGAGTTTACAGTCTAACCAGACACCTAGGTATTTGTCCACAAGTCAGAACCATCCAGAGTACTGACGCTAAGGTCGGGCAGGCGGTGCGAGCAGCAATCGGTTGAATAACATGCATTAAGTTTTGCTATCATTTAAGAGCAGTTGGAGGCCACGGAAGGAGAGTTATGACATTGAAACTCGTTTGGAGGTTTGATAACAGTGTCCAAAGAAGGGTCTGATGTATACAGAATGGTGTCGTCTGCGTAGAGGTGTATCAGAGAATCACCCGCAGCAAGAGCGACATCATTGATATATACAGAGAAAAGAGTCGGCCAGAGGACCCTGTGGCACCCCCATAGAGACTGCCAGAGGTCCGGACAACAGGACCTCCGATTTGACACACTGAACTTAATCTTGAGAAGTAGTTGGTGAACAAGGCAGGGCAGTCATTTTGAGCAACGAAAGGCTGTTGAGTCTGCCGATAAGAATGTGGTGATTGACAGAGTCGGAAGCCTTGGGCAGGTTGATGAAGACGGCTGCACAGTATTGTCTTTTATTGATGGCGGGTATGATATCGTTTAGGACCTTGCGCGTGGCTGAGGTGCACCCATGACCAGCTCGGAAACCAGATATCATAGTGGAGAAGGTACGGTGGGATTGAAATGGTCGGTGATCTGTTTGTTAACTTCGCTTTCGAAGATTTTAGAAAGGCAGGGCAGGATGGATATAGGTCTATAACAGTTTGGGTCTAGAGTGTCTCACCCTTTGACGAGGGGGATGACTGTGGCAGCTTTCAAATCTTTGGTGATCTCAGACAATCGAAAGAGGTTGGTACAGGCTAGTAATAGGGGTTGCAACAATTTCTGTGGATAATTTTAGAGAGGGTCCAGATTGTCTAGTCCAACTGATTTGTAGGGATCCAGATTTTGCAGCTCTTTCAGAACATCAGCTGGCTGGATTTGGTGAAGAGAAGTGGGGGGGCTTGGCAAGTTTCTGCGGGGGTGCAGAGCTGTTGGTAGGGGTAGCCAGGTGGAAAGCATGGCCAGGCGTAGAAAATGCTTATTGAAATTCAATTATTGTAGATTTATCGATTTTGACAGTGTTCCAAGCCTCCAGTCCAGTGGGCAGCTGGGAGGTGCTCTTATTCTCTATGGACTTTATAGTGTCCCAAAACTTTGGGAATTCGTGCTGCAGGATGAAATATCTGTTTGAAAAAGGCTAGCCATAGCTTTTCCTTAACTGCCTGTGTATATTGGTTCCTAACTTCCCTGAAAAGTTGCATATCGCAGGGGCTATTCGGTGCTAATGCAGTACACCACAGGATGTTTTTGTGCTGGTCAAGGGCAGTCAGGTCTGGAGTGAACCAAGCTCTATATCTGTTCTTAGTTCTACATTTTTGAATGGGGCATGCTTATTTAAGATGGTGAGGAAAGCACTTTTAAAGAGCAACCAGGCATCCTCTACAGATGGGATGAGGTCAATATCCTTCCAGGATACTCGGGCCAAGGTCGATTAGAAAGGCCTGCTTGCTGAGGAGTTTAAGGGAGCGTTTAAAAGCAATGAGGGTGGTCGTGGACCGTGGACCCATTACGGACACAGGCAATGAGGCAGTGATCGCTGAGATCCTGGTTGAAGACAGCAGGAGTGTATTTCAAGGCAAGTTGGTCAGGATGATATCTATTTGGGTGCCCATGGTTATGAATTTGGGTTTTGTACCAGGTGGGTTCCTTGATAATTTGTGAGATTAGGGCGTCTAGTTTAGGTCACCTAACAGTACGAACTCTTACGATAGATGGATGTACGATAATTCACATATGGTGTTCAGGGCACAGCTGGGGGCTGAGGGTCTATAACAAATAGAGCCAATATGCCGATTAAAGGCACCAGTCCAGGAGAGATTTACATGGTTATCAAAACATCACCAAAACATGTAACACAGCCCTTATTTTAAGTGTTTAAATTCCTATTGATAAAAATAATGGTGTAAAACGATTGGAACCATTTTGCCGCTAGGTTTTTGGGTATTATTACACCTCCACTGTGGGGCTCTATTACACAATATGTAAACCATATGGGAATGTAGTCGACCTAAGCATGTTACCTCACCTGGCAGTTTGATTAGTCACAGTGCGAATTGCATCAGTATTGAAAATAAAAACGATTTTGACCAACATACTCTAGGTCAGGTTGCTACACTACTCTGTGGATATTTTGTCTCACATTCCTACCTGTAAAACTACCAACCACACGGACAACCGGTGAAGTAATATTTTATTCACTCTTTTGCCTTGTATTGGTCGTGAGAGTTAACTTTCCTGTTCCAAACGCTAATTTCTGCCTACATAGAATTCTTTGCAATTCAACATTGGGTTCAGGCTAGGACTTTAGATAAATGCAGAAAATCGCCAATCCAAATAAACGTTATACCACAGTAACCATGGTGTTTTTGCTAAACGTTTTTGATTCAGATTTCGGACATAACGTTAAAGTTGTATGTGAAAACAATTTCTAGAGATCCATACTTGGTTTTCCAAAACTCACTTCACTCGTGCATGAAAGGAAGCTTGCGCTACTGGTTTTGGAACACGCACAGATCAAATACACCGTTGGAACGCCGATTAAACTGTTCACATGTCCTAATAATTGAAAATATTATTCCGAAAACCAGGTTTTTAAATTGGCGTATGTTTACTTTGATTTTGACATTAATACGTTTAAGAGAGTAATGTGTTTACATAACTATTTCCATACTCGGACTACTGCCTTAATCAGTTTAATATGGAATTATTGGTATTCATGTAAACGTTTGATAACGTTAACTGAAGTGACAGAAATGTTTGTTTACCGGTGTGTTTGATGAGATGTTTTTCGGGTTATCACTCTCGCATTCACCACAGTTTCCTCCTCCTGGTGTCTTCCACGCCAGCTGCAGAAACACAGCTTGATCCCTTGGAGCCAAAACACCGCATTATAAAACAAACCAAAGACGCTAGATATTGTATATAGCTAACGTTAAGCTGGTTAGGTAAATGTTTCCTGAACAACAACGTTACGTCCCATTAAAAAAAATATCGCCTCAAATTCGCTGTCCGTGTGTTCAAAAAATCCCGCTGGAGATGGCTCGTTGGCAATGTTCAAACAGCTGTTATCGTGTTTAAGTAAAGCTAAACTGCCTTAAAAAATGTGATGGTACTTCACAATGAGAAAATATTGACTGAAATTCCCTTTGCAGCCAGTTGAAGGACAGTTTTATAGGTAAACTTTATCAAACTGGAGGCTCGCACTAAAACATTCGAACCACCACTTCCAGGAGAGAATCCGAGGACATCGTGAACGAGCAGAGGCGTACTGTTCGTGACTGTGCGCGCTCTCGTGGAATGAGCGCACGTGGATTAGATTTAACATGCTCGGTCTCTCAGGACATTGCTCATCAATCAGATTGCAATTTTG
>NW_027002475.1:0-6338 GCF_036934945.1 Oncorhynchus masou masou
AGTTGGTATTCTACTCTGGAACTCAGTGTGTGTGGTGGTCAGGAGGAGTTGGTATTCTACTCTGGAACTCAGTGTGTGTGGTGGTCAGAGGAGTTGGTATTCTACTCTGGAACTCAGTGTGGTGGTGGTCAGAGGAGTTGGTATTCTACTCTGGAACTCAGTGTGTGTGTGGTGGTCAGAGGAGTTGGTATTCTACTCTGGAACTCAGTGTGTGGTGGTGGTCAGAGGAGTTGGTATTCTACTCTGGAACTCAGTGTGTGTGTGTGGTCAGAGGAGTTGGTATTCTACTCTGGAACTCAGTGTGTGTGGTGGTCAGAGGAGTTGGTATTCTACTCTGGAACTCAGTGTGTGTGGGTGGTCAGAGGAGTTGGTATTCTACTCTGGAACTCAGTGTGTGGTGGTCAGAGGAGTTGGTATTCTACTCTGGAACTCAGTGTGTGTGGTGGTCAGAGGAGTTGGTATTCTACTCTGGAACTCAGTGTGTGTGGTGGTCAGAGGAGTTGGTATTCTACTCTGGAACTCAGTGTGGTGGTGGTCAGAGGAGTTGGTATTCTACTCTGGAACTCAGTGTGTGGTGGTCAGAGGAGTTGGTATTCTACTCTGGAACTCAGTGGTGTGGTGGTCAGAGGAGTTGGTATTCTACTCTGGAACTCAGTGTGTGTGGTGGTCAGAGGAGTTGGTATTCTACTCTGGAACTCAGTGTGTGTGGTGGTCAGAGGAGTTGGTATTCTACTCTGGAACTCAGTGTGGTGGTGGTCAGAGGATTTGGTATTCTACTCTGGAACTCAGTGTGTGTGTGGTGGTCAGAGGAGTTGGTATTCTACTCTGGAACTCAGTGTGGTGGTGGTCAGAGGAGTTGGTATTCTACTCTGGAACTCAGTGTGTGGTGGTCAGAGGAGTTGGTATTCTACTCTGGAACTCAGTGTGTGTGGTGGTCAGAGGAGTTGGTATTCTACTCTGGAACTCAGGTGTGTGGTGGTCAGAGGAGTTGGTATTCTACTCTGGAACTCAGTGTGTGTGTGGTGGTCAGAGGAGTTGGTATTCTACTCTGGAACTCAGTGTGTGTGGTGGTCAGAGGAGTTGGTATTCTACTCTGGAACTCAGTGTGGTGGTGGTCAGAGGAGTTGGTATTCTACTCTGGAACTCAGTGTGTGGTGGTCAGAGGAGTTGGTATTCTACTCTGGAACTCAGTGTGTGGTGGTCAGAGGAGTTGGTATTCTACTCTGGAACTCAGTGTGTGTGGTGGTCAGAGGAGTTGGTATTCTACTCTGGAACTCAGTGTGGTGGTGGTCAGAGGAGTTGGTATTCTACTCTGGAACTCAGTGTGTGTGGTGGTCAGAGGAGTTGGTATTCTACTCTGGAACTCAGAGTGTGTGTGGTGGTCAGAGGAGTTGGTATTCTACTCTGGAACTCAGTGTGTGTGTGGTGGTCAGAGGAGTTGGTATTCTACTCTGGAACTCAGTGTGTGTGTGGTGGTCAGAGGAGTTGGTATTCTACTCTGGAACTCAGTGTGTGTGTGGTGGTCAGAGGAGTTGGTATTCTACTCTGGAACTCAGTGTGTGTGGTGGTCAGAGGAGTTGGTATTCTACTCTGGAACTCAGTGTGTGGTGGTCAGAGGAGTTGGTATTCTACTCTGGAACTCAGTGTGTGGTGGTCAGAGGAGTTGGTATTCTACTCTGGAACTCAGTGTGTGGTGGTCAGAGGAGTTGGTATTCTACTCTGGAACTCAGTGTGTGGTGGTCAGAGGAGTTGGTATTCTACTCTGGAACTCAGTGTGTGTGGTGGTCAGAGGAGTTGGTATTCTACTCTGGAACTCAGTGTGTGTGGTGGTCAGAGGAGTTGGTATTCTACTCTGGAACTCAGTGTGTGTGGTGGTCAGAGGAGTTGGTATTCTACTCTGAAACTCAGTGTGTGGTGGTCAGAGGATTTGCTATTCTACTCTGGAACTCAGTGTGTGTTGGTGGTCAGAGGAGTTTGGTATTCTACTCTGGAACTCAGTGTGTGGTGGTCAGAGGAGTTGGTATTCTACTCTGGAACTCAGTGTGTGGTGGTCAGAGGAGTTGGTATTCTACTCTGGAACTCAGTGTGTGTGGTGGTCAGAGGAGTTGGTATTCTACTCTGGAACTCAGTGTGTGTGGTGGTCAGAGGAGTTGGTATTCTACTCTGGAACTCAGTGTGTGTGTGGTGGTCAGAGGAGTTGGTATTCTACTCTGGAACTCAGTGTGTGTGTGGTGGTCAGAGGAGTTGGTATTCTACTCTGGAACTCAGTGTGTGTGGTGGTCAGAGGAGTTGGTATTCTACTCTGGAACTCAGTGTGTGGTGGTCAGAGGAGTTTGGTATTCTACTCTGGAACTCAGTGTGTGTTGGTGGTCAGAGGAGTTGGTATTCTACTCTGGAACTCAGTGTGTGGTGGTCAGAGGAGTTGGTATTCTACTCTGGAACTCAGTGTGTGTGGTGGTCAGAGGAGTTGGTATTCTACTCTGGAACTCAGTGTGTGGTGGTCAGAGGAGTTGGTATTCTACTCTGGAACTCAGTGTGTGTGGTGGTCAGAGGAGTTGGTATTCTACTCTGGAACTCAGGTGTGTGGTGGTCAGAGGAGTTGGTATTCTACTCTGGAACTCAGTGTGTGGTGGTCAGAGGAGTTGAGTATTCTACTCTGGAACTCAGTGTGTGTGGTGGTCAGAGGAGTTGGTATTCTACTCTGGAACTCAGTGTGTGTGGTGGTCAGAGGAGTTGGTATTCTACTCTGGAACTCAGTGTGTGTGTGGTGGTCAGAGGAGTTGGTATTCTACTCTGGAACTCAGTGTGTGTGGTGGTCAGAGGAGTTGGTATTCTACTCTGGAACTCAGTGTGTGTGGTGGATCAGAGGAGTTGGTATTCTACTCTGGAACTCAGTGTGTGTGGTGGTCAGAGGAGTTGGTATTCTACTCTGGAACTCAGTGTGTGTGGTGGTCAGAGGAGTTGGTATTCTACTCTGGAACTCAGTGTGTGGTGGTCAGAGGAGTTGGTATTCTACTCTGGAACTCAGTGTGTGGTGGTCAGAGGAGTTGGTATTCTACTCTGGAACTCAGTGTGTGTGGTGGTCAGAGGAGTTGGTATTCTACTCTGGAACTCAGTGTGTGTGGTGGTCAGAGGAGTTGGTATTCTACTCTGGAACTCAGTGTGTGTGGTGGTCAGAGGAGTTGGTATTCTACTCTGGAACTCAGTGTGTGGTGGTCAGAGGAGTTGGTATTCTACTCTGGAACTCAGTGTGTGTGGTGGTCAGAGGAGTTGGTATTCTACTCTGGAACTCAGTGTGTGGTGGTAGGTCAGAGGAGTTGGTATTCTACTCTGGAACTCAGTGTGTGTGTGGTCAGAGGAGTTGGTATTCTACTCTGGAACTCAGTGTGTGTGGTGGTCAGAGGAGTTGGTATTCTACTCTGGAACTCAGTGTGTTTGGTGGTCAGAGGAGTTGGTATTCTACTCTGGAACTCAGTGTGTTTGGTGGTCAGAGGCGTGTCTTTTCTTCTTCGTCTTCCCACAGATTCTCGCTGTCCGCCCACACAGCCCCCACTCCTGCTGCTGGGGGTCCTGGGTGTGGAGGGTGGTACCGTAGCGGTTGGTTGAGGTGGGGGAGCGTAGGGTGGTGGATGATGTTGATACAGTTCATCTTTACGTCTGTTCCCACTTGCTTTGCCTTTCTTTTCTTCAGCTTTCATCATTACCTCTGCACCCTTCTCTGCACTTTTCCTCTCTCTCTGTCCTTGTCTCTGCTTCAATTTCCCACTTTCTAAAATGATCCCAGCGTATATTATTTGTCTTGTCTTTCCCTACTTTCTCCAACTGTTGTTGGACTAATTTCAACTTAACCACACTGGGGTGCCTTCTTCGGGAAATTCTCCATTTGTTAAGTGGTGACACGCCCTTCGGCAACACTCAGACCCCATTTGCTTACCATCACCTTCAAAGGCCCTGTCTAGCATGTGGTGGCTGGAGAACCTTTTCCTCCAGGATGATCCCATCTAGTGTCTCTCTCTCTCTCTCTCTCTCTCTCTCTCTCTCTCTCTCTCTCTCTCTCTCTCTCTCTCTCTCTCTCTCTCTCTCTCTCTCCCTCTCTCTCTCTCTCCCTCTCTCTCTCTCTCTCTCTCCTCTCTCTCTCTCTCTCTCTCTCTCTCTCTCTCTCTCTCTCTTTCTCTCTCTCTCTCTACACCAGCTCACTCGGACTACACATAACACCACCACTTTGAATCAGTCCTTAACCACTGGAGCAGCTCAATCCCAATTTATCTTCCACTGGAGAACTAACCACAGTTTCACGAGGATACTTCACGCATTCAACGGTATGAGAAAGCTCTCTATGTCCGCTGGTTAATAAGGCTATCCTTAACCTGAGATTCTAGTCTAACATGACGTCCTAACCGGTCCATCAGCATCGCACTGTGCGGTAGGGCATGCGCATAGGAATGCACAATTCCTCTTATTTCAATGACAGTGTTCTTTATCACTTAGCACAAAGGGATTTCATTCATAAAGAATCTTCCAAAGATGACACACCAGATGAGGAAAACATTGACTGAGAGACTGCTGACCCTAACACTTTTCAGAGGTGGAGGTGAAAGTTGAAAATAGAAGAGGAGGTGAAAATACTACCCTCTACCCAAGAGAGGATAATACATAGTACAGAACATTATTAGTCCAGGACTGAAGTACATACACACACGCCACGGACCACCACAGCCTACATATTAGTACATACACACACATCTATGCCTAATACATAGTACAGTGCAAATTAGAGGATAATATACATCAAATGGCTGTTTCTACACAGTCCAATTTGTGCAGTGAGGTGTTCTTTTTTCGGTTTTTCTTTTACAACAAAAAAAGTATACTTGTAGCCCTTTTCATCTCATTGAGTGTGTTCTTAGTGCCAGCTACAGTAAATAGATAGCTATGAAAAATAGAGATAAACTCTCTTGGTAAATAGTATGGTCTGCAGCTTATCATGAGTTATTCTAACTCAGGTGAGCCTCAAGACTTCCTTAACATTAGAGATTGCGCACCAGCTGTTGTTAACAAAGAGACACCCACCTCCTCCTCTTAACCCGAAGCTGCCATTTGGCCTTGACAATGCATAGAAAAACCAGCTAGATATATATTATCCACATCCTTGTTCAGTCACGACTCCGTGAAACATATTACAGTTCTTTAGGTCCCGTTGATAGGACAGTCTCGAATGGAGCTCGTCCAGTGATTGCAATGCTCACCAATAGAAAGGAGGGTAGAGGCAGTTTATTTTACTCATCGACGAAGTCTCATCAGGGAGCCCGCTTGTTTGGGGATTAGGGTCTGGTCTGGAATGAGCAGTTCATCACCAGTTTCAGACTCGTTGAAGTAAAAATCTTCATCCATATCAGAGGTTAGTGATCGCTGTTCTGATGTCCAGAAGCTGTTTTCGGTAATAGAAAATGATCTCGGTAATATTATGTAAAAATATTTTGGGACCAAACAGACAAATGCAGAATTTGACAGAAATGTTGACAAAATAGCAGTAAGACGGTAGCTATCCACTGCAACACAATCTTTGTGAGATGACGCTTACATTTGAGTCATTTAGCAGACACCTGTATCCAGAGCGACTTACAGGAGCAATTATGGTTAAGTGCTTTGCTCAAGGGCACATTGTGCAGATTTTTTTGCCTAGTTGTCTCAGGGACTCGAACCAGTGGCCTTTCAGTAACTGGCTCAATGCTCTTAACCGCTAGGCTACCTGCCTCCCCAAATTACGTACATGATGCGTACTCAGCAGGATAGGGAAGGACGCCATCTCTGGCGCCATCATCCCATCACTGTGCTGTTATCACTGATACCATACTGACAGACCGTGGGGGAAGGGTGAGTGTGTGAGGGGGGGATCTGTGTGTATGTGGTGAGGGTGAAGTGTGTGGGAGGGGGGGATCTGTGTGTATGTGGTGAGGGTGAAGTGTGTGGGAGGGGGGATCTGTGTGTATGTGGTGAGGGTGAAGTGTGTGGGAGGGGGGATCTGTGTGTATGTGGTGAGGGTGAAGTGTGTGAGAGAGGGGGATCTGTGTGTATGTGGTGAGGGTGAAGTGTGGGAGGGGGGGATCTGTGTGTATGTGGTGAGGGTGAAGTGTGTGTGGAGAGGGGGATCTGTGTGTATGTGGTGAGGGTGAAGTGTGTGTGAGAGGGGGGATCTGTGTGTATGTGGTGAGGATGAAGTGTGTGAGAGGGGGGATCTGTGTGCATGGTGAGTGAGGTGAAGGGTGTGGGAGGGGGATCTGTGTGCATGTGGTGAGGTTGGAAGTTGTGAGAGGGGGGATCTGTGTATGTGGTGAGGA
>NW_027002476.1:0-6337 GCF_036934945.1 Oncorhynchus masou masou
TGTCAGGATTTGGCCAGGGTTGTTCCGGGTTTTTGTCAGTAGATGTCCCCATTGTGCTTTTTGTCCCTGTGTTTTTCCCTTGATCCCCATTATTGTTTGCACCTGTGTCTCGTTTCCCCTGATTGTATTTAAACCCTTTGTTTCCCTCAGTTCTGTGCTCTGTGTTTGTATGTTAGCACCCTGCCCTAGTGTTCTGTGTGCTCTTGTCGATTCCGGGTGAAGTTCTTGTGGTATTCTGTTTTTTGTTTTTGTTTATTTTTTGGTGAGTTTCTTTTGAGGTCTTTTTGTGTTTTTCCTACCACCTTTTGGATTTGCCATTTTTTGTATTTTAGGATTTTTTCTTTATTAAATACACCGTCTTAAGTACTGCTGTGTCTGCCTCATCTTCTGGGTTCTGCTGACTATTCGTGGCTCAGTTGGTTAAGTGACTGTTTCTCACTCCGGAGACCCAGGTTCGAAACCGGGTCCTGACAGAAACACAGAGCCAAAAATGAACCCAGAGGCAGCCAGTTCCCAGGACCTTTTTGCCACGCTGTCCCACCACCAGGAGACTGTCCAACGCCACGAAGCCGCCCTGGTTCAGCAAGAGGCCTTAATGGCTAGACATTCTCATCTTCTGTCGGAGATGCTGACTTCCATAAAGCAGATATCTGATCGACTTACCCCGGCAACGGTTCCCGTCCCAGTACCTCAGGTTCACGTACCCATGGCAGTTAACCCCCTGGCTGAACCTCGTCTTCCACCTCCCCAACGGTTCTCAGGTGATCCAAGTGCTTGTAAAGGCTTTCTCACTCAATGTTCTCTCTCCTTTGAGCTGCAACCTTCGTCGTTTCCCACCGACCGGTCTAAGATCGCATATATCATTACCCTGCTGTCGGAAAAAGCCCTGGCCTGGGCTACTGCTGTGTGGGATGCCCATAGTTCCTGCTGTGCCAGCTACTCTGCCTTTGCTGAGGAATTCAAACGAGTGTTTCAAGGCCCAAGCAGTGGTTCTGACTCAGCCAAACAGCTCCTGACTCTCCATCAAGGTTGGCGCAGCGTGACGGACTATGCCATCCAGTTCCGCACGGTGGCAGCAGCGAGTGGCTGGAACAACGAGGCGCTCACGGTGTGCTTTCTGAAAGGCCTTTCCGACACTATCCAAGATGAACTGGCCACTCGGGAACCACCGGACAATCTCGAGTCCCTGATCAAGTTGGCCTCACGCATTGACCAGCGTCTGAGAGAGAGAGAACTCAACCGTAGACCTCTAGCCCCTATCAGTCCCAGCTCCGAGTCCCCACCTTTATCATCGCTGGCTCCACCGGAACCCATGCAGATTGGACGCATCTCCCAGGCTGAGAGAGACCGCCGGATGAGGGAGCGACGCTGTCTATATTGCGGCAAACCGGGCCATTTCCGTTCCACGTGTCCCGGGCTCCAGGGAAACGCTCTGTCCCGTACAGACCGGGGGAACTGTAACGGGAAACATAACCTCCTCCCATCCGTCCAACTCCCGTCTACTCATTCAGTCACCCTCTCCTGGGACAACCACAAGCTTCACCTTCAAGCCTTGGGCGGAGCTCTGGAGCGCAGGTAACTTCATGGATGGTGTCTGGCGAAGAGAGAATGGCGTTCCCTCTGAACCTCTAAGTGACCCCATGAGGGTTACTACATTGGATGGAAGCCCTTTGGGATCTGGACTTGTCACTCATGTCACTACCTCCTTGAGACTTTCAGTTTCACAACACAGGAATTGATGAACTTTCATTTGATCTCCCCTGTTCCGAGTTCCCTCTCGCCCTTGGATACCCCTGGCTTCACAGCCATAACCCTCACATCGACTGGTCTGTGGGCACTATCAAGCAGTGGGGTCCTACGTGCCAGAAGCTACTTGTATTTTCCAGGAATTCCCAGGTTCTACTCCCGAGTCTTTAGAATCCATCGACCTGACCCGAGTTCCGGTGTTACCATGACCTCAAACTGGTGTTTAGCAAACAGCGGGCCACCATGCTACCACCCCATAGATCTTACGATTGCTCCATCGACCTGTTTCCGGGCACTTGCCCCCAGGGGTCGGATCTTTCCCTATCTCCACCCGAACAGGCTGCTATGGATACCTACATCAAGGACTCTCTGGAAGCAGGCCTCATGCGTCCATCAACCTCCCCGGCGGGAGCAGGTTTTTCTTTGTGGCCAAGAAAGATGGTGGAATACGTCCTTGCATCGACTACCGGGGGACTCAATGACATAACCGTCCGTAACCGTTACCCGCTACCCCTTATGGCCACAGCCTTGAGCTGCTCAGGAAGCAGTTGTTTTCACTAAGCTTGACCTGCGGAACGCATACCATCTTGTGCGGATCAGACCTGGTGACGAGTGGAAGACCGCTTTCAACACGCCTACTGGTCACTATGAATACTTGGTGATGCCCTTCGGCCTGACCAACGCAGCGGTGTTCCAAGCGCTCATAAGCGATGTGCTTAGGGATATGCTTAACATATTTGTGTTCGTTTACTTGGATGACATCCTCATCTTTTGGCTCCCTTCAAGAACACACTAAGCATGTCAGACAAGTACTCAAACGCCTCCTGGACAGCCATCTGTGCGTTAAGCCGGAAAAATGTGAATTCCATTCATCCCGAGTACAATTCCTGGGATTTGTAGTGGAACCCGGTCGAGTCCAAATGGACCCTAGGAAGGTAGGGGCGGTAGCGGATTGGCCCACCCCCAAATCCGTTAAGGATGTTCAGCGTTTCCTGGGCTTCACAAACTTTTACCGCAAGTTCATCAAGAACTTCAGTTTGGTGGCAACTCCTCTCTCAGCTTTAACCAAAGGTGGCAATGCAAGGTTTTGTGGGGAAGAGAAGCTGAGACGGCCTTCCAAGGACTCAAGCAGCGCGTCCTCTCTGCTCCCATCCTGATACTACCGACTACGGATGAACCATTTGTGGTGGAGGTAAGCGCATCAGAGGTTGGTGTTGGAGCTGTCCCTGTCTCAGAGGGTGAAGACAAGAAGCTTCATCCGTGCGCTTTCTTCTCACACCGGCTTACCCCCGACTGAGAGGAACTACGATGTGGGGATCGTGAACTCCTAGCGGTTAAGATGGCATTGAAGGAATGGAGACACTGGCTCGAGGGGCTTCTCACCCGTTTCAAGTGCTTACGGACCACAAAAATCTGGAGTATATCCAGCAGGCGAAGCGATTGAACTCTAGACAAGCTAGATGGTCTCTTTTCTTCAATCGATTCCAGTTTATCCTCACCTATCGGCCCGGGTCGAAGAATCTCAAACCGGATGCCCTGTCCCGAGTCTACGCTCCTGCCATTCGAGATGACACGGACATGCCTGTCCTTCCTGCTGCTAAGATTGTGGCTCCGATCTCGTGGCAAGTTGAGGATACTGTGAGACGTGCTCAAGCTAGCGAACCGGACCCTAAAGGAGGCCCTGCCAATCGGTTGTTTGTCCCCAAGGCAGTGAGGACTCAGGTCCTTCTGTGGGGGCACTCCTCTCGCCTCACCTGTCATCCGGGCGTAGGTCGCACCTTGGAGTTCATCCGTAAGTTCTGGTGGCCTACCATAAGAGAAGCGTTGCCACTTTTGTCAATGCCTGCCCCGTGTGCTGCCAGGGCAAATCTTCTCACCTCCGCCCTCAAGGACTCCTTCACCCTTTACCTGTTCCCCACAGACCCTGGTCCCATATCTCATTGGACTTTATTACTGGACTTCCTCCATCCCATGGCAATACTACTATCCTAGTCATAATCGACAGGTTTTCAAAGGCGGCCAGGTTCGTCCCTCTGACTAAGTTACCTTCTGCCAAGGAAACGGCTGAGTTGGTAATTAATCATGTGTTCCGAGTCTTGGCATTCCTCAAGATGTGGTTTCTGACAGAGGTCCCCAGTTCGCCTCAAGGTTTGGAAGGCCTTCTGCCAACTCATGGGGGCTTCTGCCAGTCTATCTTCAGGGTACCATCCGGAGTCCAACGGCCAAACAGAGAGGATGAATCAAGAGCTGGAAACCACCCTCCGATGTATGACTCGTGACAACCCGTCCACATGGTCATCCTTTATTGTTTGGGCCGAATACGCGCACAACACCTTCGCTCCTCCTCCACTGGTATGTCCCGCACGAGTGTCAGTTTGGCTATGCTCCTCCATTGTTCCCGGACCAGGAGGCAGAAGTCAGAGTGCCTTCAGCCTTGAGGTTCGTCAGACGCTGTCGGCTTATGTGGAGGAAGACCCGTCTTAATCTGATCGTTCCTCACAGAGGTATCAACAACAAGCCAACAGACGTCGCCGTCCGGGCCTACCCTGCGCCCCGGCCAGAGTCTGGCTTTCCACAAAGAGACTTACCTCTGCGGGTGGAGTCTCGCAAGCTGTCCCAAATAGCCCCCGGTCCCTTCAAGGTTGCCAGGAGAGTTAACCCAGTTTCTTATCGCCTACACTTTACCCAGATCCCATAAGATTAATCCCACATTTCACGTGTCATTGTTAAAACCTGTTGTTTTTTTCTCCCCTTGTCCCGGCAGACAGACCTCCCCCTCCGCCTCGTGTCATTGGAGGCCAGCCGACTTATACCGTCCACCGGATACTGGATTCCCGCCGGGTGCAGCGGTCCTGGCAGTATCTGGTGGACTGGGAAGGCTACGGTCCTGAGAGCGCTCCTGGGTTCCTGCCAAAGACATCCTGGACCCTGACCTCGTTCGTCAGTTCAGGGTCCTCCACCCTGAAGCTGGTAGGAACGTCAGGGCCGTTCCTAGGGGGGATTCTGTCAGGATTTGGCCAGGGTTGTTCCGGGTTTTTGTCAGTAGATGTCCCCATTGTGCTTTTTTGTCCCTGTGTTTTCCCTTGATCCCCATTATTGTTTGCACCTGTGTCTCGTTTCCCTGATTGTATTTAAACCCTTTGTTTCCTCAGTTCTGTGCTCTGTGTTTGTATGTTAGCACCCTGCCTAGTGTTCTGTGTGCTCTTGTCGATTCCGGGTGAAGTTCTTGTGGTATTCTGTTTTTTGTTTTTGTTTATTTTTTGGTGAGTTTCTTTTGAGGTCTTTTTGTGTTTTTCCTACCACCTTTTGGATATGCCATTTTTTGTATTTTAGGATTTTTTCTTTATTAAATACACCGTCTTAAGTACTGCTGTGTCTGCCTCATCTTCTGGGTTCTGCTGACTATTCGTGGCTCAGTTGGTTAAGTGACTGTTCCTCACTCCGGAGACCCAGGTTCGAAACCGGGTCCTGACAAGCAGCTCTATAGGACCAGGTCTGGAACTATAGCCAGTAGCTCTATAGGACCAGGTCTGGAACTACAGCTAGTGTTTCTATAGGACCAGGACTGGAACTACAGCCAGCAGCTCTATAGGACCAGGACTGGAACTACAGCCAGCAGCTCTATAGGACCAGGACTGGAACTACAGCCAGCAGCTCTATAGGACCAGGTCTGGAACTACAGCCAGTAGCTCTATAGGACCAGGTCTGGAACTACAGCTAGTAGTTCTATAGGACCAGGTCTGGAACTACAGCCAGCAGCTCTATAGGACCAGGTCTGGAACTACAGCCAGCAGCTCTATAGGACCAGGACTGGAACTACAGCCAGTAGCTCTGCAAGACCAGGTCTGGAACTACAGCTAGTAGCTCTATAGGACCAAGACTGGAACTACAGCCAGCAGCTCTATAGGACCAGGTCTGGAACTACAGCCAGCAGCTCTATAGGACCAGGTCTGGAACTACAGCCAGCAGCTCTATATTACCAGGTCTGGAACTACAGCCAGTAGCTCTATATGACCAGGACTGGAACTACAGCCAGCAGCTCTATAGGACCAGGTCTGGAACTACAGCCAGTAGCTCTATAGGACCAGGTCTGGAACTACAGCTAGTAGTTCTATAGGACCAGGTCTGGAACTACAGCCAGCGGCTCTATAGGACCAGGTCTGGAACTACAGCCAGCGGCTCTATAGGACCAGGTCTGGAACTACAGCTAGTAGTTCTATAGGACCAGGTCTGGAACTACAGCCAGCAGCTCTATAGGACCAGGTCTGGAACTACAGCCAGTAGCTCTATATGACCAGGACTGGAACTACAGCCAGCAGCTCTATAGGACCAGGTCTGGAACTACAGCCAGCGGCTCTATAGGACCAGGTCTGGAACTACAGCCAGCGGCTCTATAGGACCAGGTCTGGAACTACAGCCAGCAGCTCTATAGGACCAGGTCTGGAACTACAGCTAGTAGTTCTATAGGACCAGGACTGGAACTACAGCCAGCAGCTCTATAGGACCAGGACTGGAACAACAGTCAGTAGCTCTATAGGACCAGGTCTGGAACTACAGCTAGTAGTTCTATAGGACCAGGACTGGAACTACA
>NW_027002477.1:0-6336 GCF_036934945.1 Oncorhynchus masou masou
TTATGGGTCAGGCAGGAACCTTTTAGCAGTGTGCATGTGAGACAGAGGGGCAGACCGCTCCTCCTCAGTTTCAACCATTTTGTTTGAGAATGATTCTCATCTCTGTCAGTTAAGAACAAATTCTTAGTTACAATGACGGCCTACCAGGGAACAGGTTAACTGCCTTGTTCAGGGGCAGAATGACCGATTTTTACCTTGTCAGCTCGGGATTCGATCCAAAACCTTTCGGTTACTGGCCCAACGATCTAACCACGAGGCTACCTGCTGGTTACTGGCCCAACGATCTAACCACTGAGGTTACCTGCTGGTTACTGGCCCAACGATCTAACCACTAGGTTACCTGCTGGTTACTGGTCCAACGATCTAACCACTAGGTTACCTGCTGGGTTACTGTGCCCAACGATCTAACCACTAGGTTACCTGCTGGTTACTGGCCCAACGATCTAACCACTAGGTTACCTGCTGGTTACTGGCCCAACGATCTAACCACGAGGTTACCTGCTGGTTGCTGGCCCAACGATCTAACCACGAGGTTACCTGCTGGTTACTGGCCCAACGATCTAACCACTAGGTTACTTGCTGGTTACTGGCCCAACGATCTAACCACGAGGTTACCTGCTGGTTGCTGGCCCAACGATCTAACCACGAGGTTACCTGCTGGTTACTGGCCCAACGATCTAACCACTAGGTTACCTGCTGGTTACTGGCCCAACGACCTAACCACTAGGTTACCTGCCACCCCGTCTTCTACAGGACTGTGTGAACACAAACCTCTGGTCTTAATCACACACTACAGCCGCAGCAGGTGTTTCACCCTTTGACCCCTGACATCCCTGGACACGGGTTAGGGTTAGACATGCCCACGCACACACATTCCCACAGGTGCCGTGTGTCTTACCTCAGGGGAATGGTACTCTGGAGTGCAGGGGCATGCAGCGGCGGTGGGGGCAGTGATGTCTGTGGTACCTTCTCCCGTATGTTCAAGATGTCTGGAGGGAGAGAGATTAAGGGTCCATTTGAATTAGGACTAACGCTCAGAAATACCACGTAGTCGCTGCATGGCCTACACCTTACAGTGCCTTGCGAAAGTATTCGGCCCCTTGAACTTTGCGACCTTTTGCCACATTTCAGGCTTCTAACATAAAGATATAAAACTGTATTTTTTGTGAAGAATCAACAACAAGTGGGACACAATCATGATGTGGAACGACATTTATTGGATATTTCAAACTTTTTTTAACAAATCAAAAACTGAAAAATGGGCGTGCAAAATTATTCAGCCCCTTTACTTTCAGTGCAGCAAACTCTCTCCAGAAGTTCAGTGAGGATCTCTGAATGATCCAATGTTGACCTAAATGACTAATGATGATAAATACAATCCACCTGTGTGTAATCAAGTCTCCGTATAAATGCACCTGCACTGTGATAGTCTCAGAGGTCCGTTAAAAGCTCAGAGAGAATCATGAAGAACAAGGAACACACCAGGCAGGTCCGAGATACTGTTGTGAAGAAGTTTAAAGCAGGGTTTGGATACAAAAAGATTTCCCAAGCTTTAAACATCCCAAGGAGCACTGTGCAAGCGATAATATTGAAATGGAAGGAGTGTCAGACCACTGCAAATCTACCAAGACCTGGCCGTCCCTCTAAACTTTCAGCTCATACAAGGAGAAGACTGATCAGAGATGCAGCCAAGAGGCCCATAATCACTCTGGATGAACTGCAGAGATCTACAGCTGAGGTGGGAGACTCTGTCCATAGGACAACAATCAGTCGATATTGCACAAATCTGGCCTTTATGGAAGAGTGGCAAGAAGAAAGCCATATCTTAAAGATATCCATAAAAAGTGTTGTTTAAAGTTTGCCACAAGCCACCTGGGAGACACACCAAACATGTGGAAGAAGGTGCTCTGGTCAGATGAAACCAAAATTGAACTTTTTGGCAACAATGCAAAACGTTATGTTTGGCGTAAAAGCAACACAGCTAATCACCCTGAACACACCATCCCCACTGTCAAACATGGTGGTGGCAGCATCATGGTTTGGTCCTGCTTTTCTTCAGCAGGGACAGGGAAGATAGTTTAAATTAATGGGAAGATGGATGGAGCCAAATACAGGACCATTCTGGAAGAAAACCTGATGAACCTATCGGACCTTGTAGTCATAGCAGATAATATTCTAATCTTTGGTGACTTTAATATTCACATGGAAAAGTCCACAGACCCACTCCAAAAGGCTTTCGGAGCCATCATCGACTCAGTGGGTTTTGTCCAACATGTCTCTGGACCCACTCACTGTCACAGTCATACGCTGGACCTAGTTTTGTCCCATGGAATAAATGTTGTGATCTTAATGTTTTTCCTCATAATCCAGGACTATCGACCACCATTTTATTACGTTTGCAATTGCAACAAATAATCTGCTCAGACCCCAACCAAGGAACATCAAAAGTCGTGCTATAAATTCACAGACAACACAAAGATTCCTTGATGTCCTTTTCCAGATTCCCTCTGTCTACCCAATGACACCAGAGGACAAAAATCATTTAACCACCTAACTGAGGAACTCAATTTAACCTTGCGCAATACCCTAGATGCAGTTGCACCCCTAAAAACTAAAACATTTCTCATAAGAAACTAGCTCCCTGGTACGAAAATACCCGAGCTCTGAAGCAAGCTTCCAGAAAATTGGAACGGAAATGGCGCCACACCAAACTGGAAGTCTTCCGTCTAGCTTGGAAAAGACAGTAACCGTGCAGTACGAAGAGCCCTTACTGCTGCTCGATCATCCTATTTTTCAACTTAATTGAGGACAATAAGAACAATCCAAAATTCCTTTTTGATATTGGGCGTTATAAAAGCTAACTAAAGCAGCATTTAAGAGAGGATGACTTTCACTTTTATGATGATAAATTCATGAACTTCTTTGAGGAAAAAATTATGATTATTAAAGCAAATTTGAGACTACTCTGTCTAAATCTGTATTCGTAGCTCAGTTGTCCTGAGTCTGCACAACTCTGCGTGGACCTAGGATCAAGAGAGACGCTCAAGTGTTTTAGTACTATATCTCTTGACACAATGATGAAAATAATCATGGCCTCTAAACCTTCAAGCTGCTTACTGGACCCTATTCCAACTAAACTACTGAAAGAGCTGCTTCCTGTGCTTGGCCCTCCTATGTTGAACATAATAAACGGCTCTCTATCCACCGGATGTGTACCAAACTCACTAAAAGTGGCAGTAATAAAGCCTCTCTTGAAAAAGCCAAACCTTGACCCAGAAAATATAAAAAACTATCGGCCTATATCGAATCTTCCATTCCTCTCAAAAATCTTAGAAAAGGCTGTTGCTCAGCAACTCACTGCCTTCCTGAAGACAAACAATGTATATGAAATGCTTCAGTCTGGTTTTAGACCCCATCATAGCACTGAGACGGCACTTGTGAAGGTGGTAAATGACATTTTAATGGCATCGGACCGAGGCTCTGCATCTGTCCTCGTGCTCCTAGACCTTAGTGCTGCTTTTGATACCATCGATCACCACATTCTTTTGGAGAGATTGGAAACCCAAATTGGTCTACACGGTCAAGTTCTGGCCTGGTTTAGATCTTATCTGTCGGAAAGATATCAGTTTGTCTCTGTGGATGGTTTGTCCTCTGACAAATCAACTGTAAATTTCGGTGTTCCTCAAGGTTCCGTTTTAGGACCGCTGTTGTTTTCACTATATATTTTACCTCTTGGGGATGTTATTCGAAAACATAATGTTAACTTTCACTGCTATGCGGATGATACACAGCTGTACATTTCAATGAAACATGGTGAAGCCCCAAAATTGCCCTCGCTAGAAGCATGTGTTTCAGACATAAGGAAGTGGATGGCAGCAAACTTTCTACTTTTAAACTCGGATAAAACAGAGATGCTTGTTCTAGGTCCCAAGAAACAAAGAGATCTTCTGTTGAATCTGACAATTAATCTTAATGGTTGTACAGTCATCTCAAATAAAACTGTGAAGGACCTCGGCGTTACTCTGGACCCTGATCTCTCTTTTGAAGAACATATCAAGACCATTTCAAGGACAGCTTTTTTCCATCTACGTAACATTGCAAAAATCAGAAACTTTCTGTCCAAAAATGATGCAGAAAAATTAATCCATGCTTTTGTCACTTCTAGGTTAGACTACTGCAATGCTCTACTTTCCGGCTACCCGGATAAAGCACTAAATAAACTTCAGTTAGTGCTAAATACGGCTGCTAGAATCCTGACTAGAACCAAAAAATTTGATCATATTACTCCAGTGCTAGCCTCCCTACACTGGCTTCCTGTCAAAGCAAGGGCTGATTTCAAGGTTTTACTGCTAACCTACAAAGCATTGCATGGGCTTGCTCCTACCTATCTCTCTGATTTGGTCCTGCCGTACATACCTACACGTACGCTACGGTCACAAGACGCAGGCCTCCTAATTGTCCCTAGAATTTCTAAGCAAACAGCTGGAGGCAGGGCTTTCTCCTATAGAGCTCCATTTTTATGGAACGGTCTGCCTACCCATGTCAGAGACGCAAACTCGGTCTCAACCTTTAAGTCTTTACTGAAGACTCATCTCTTCAGTGGGTCATATGATTGAGTGTAGTCTGGCCCAGGAGTGGGAAGGTGAACGGAAAGGCTCTGGAGCAACGAACCACCCTTGCTGTCTCTGCCTGGCCGGTTCCCCTCTTTCCACTGGGATTCTCTGCCTCTAACCCTATTACAGGGGCTGAGTCACTGGCTTGCTGGGGCTCTCTCATGCCGTCCCTGAGGGGGTGCGTCACCTGAGTGGGTTGATTCACTGATGTGGTCATCCTGTCTGGGTTGGCGCCCCCTTGGGTTGTGCCGTGGCGGAGATCTTTGCGGGCTATACTCAGCTTTGTCTCAGGATGGTAAGTTGGTGGTTGAAGATATCCCTCCAGTGGTGTGGGGGCTGTGCTTTGGCATAGTGGGTGGGGTTATATCCTTCCTGTTTGGCCCTGTCCGGGGGTGTCCTCGGGTGGGGCCACAGTGTCTCCTGACCCCTCCTGTCTCAGCCTTCAGTATTTATGCTGCAGTAGTTTATGTGTCGGGGGGCTGGGGTCAGTTTGTTATATCTGGAGTACTTCTCCTGTCCACTCCGGTGTCCTGTGTGAATCTAAGTGTGCGTTCTCTAATTCTCTCCTTCTCTCTCTCGGAGGACCTGAGCCCTAGGACCATGCCCCAGGACTACCTGACATGATGACTCCTTGCTGTCCCCAGTCCACCTGGCCGTGCTGCTGCTCCAGTTTCAACTGAACCGCGGCCCTAGGACCATGCCCCAGGACTACTTGACATGATGACTCCTTGCTGTCCCCAGTCCACCTGGCCGTGCTGCTGCTCCAGTTTCAACTGTTCTGCCTTATTATTATTCGACCATGCTGGTCATTTATGAACATTTGAACATCTTGGCCATGTTCTGTTATAATCTCTACCCGGCACAGCCAGAAGAGGACTGGCCACCCCACATAGCCTGGTTCCTCTCTAGGTTTCTTCCTAGGTTTTGGCTTTTCTAGGGAGTTTTTCCTAGCCACCGTGCTTCTACACCTGCATTGCTTGCTGTTTGGGGTTTTAGGCTGGGTTTCTGTACAGCACTTTGAGATATCAGCTGATGTACGAAGGGCTATATAAATAAATTTGACCACTGAGACTGGAGACGGAGATTTGTCTTCCAACAAGACAATGATCCAAAACATAAGGCAAGATCTACAATGGAATGGTTAAAAAATAAACATATCCAGGTGTTAGAATGGCCAAGTCAAAGTCCAGACCTGAATCCAATCGTGAATCTGTGGAAAAGAACTGTAAAGACTGCTGTTCACAAATGCTCTCCATCCAACCTCACTGAGCTGCAGAGCTGTTTTTGCAAGGAGGAATGGGAAAAATGTCAGTCTCTGATGTGCAAAACTGATAGAGACATACCCTAAGCGGCTTACAGCTGTAATCGCAGCAAAAGGTGGCGCTACAAGTATTAACTTAAGGGGGCTGAATAATTTTGCACGCCCAGATCTTTCAGTTCTGATTTGTTAAAAAAGTCTGAAATATCCAATAAATGTCGTTCCACTTCATGATTGTGTCCCACTTGTTGTTGATTCTTCACAAAAAAATACAGTTTTATATCTTTATGTTTGAAGCCTGAAATGTGGCAAAAGGTCGCAAAGTTCAAGGGGGCCGAATACTTTCGCAAGGCACGTATATATCTTCTGTAGTCGACTTGAGCATGTCAACATATTGATGGTTAAGGCCAGAGACAGGTTGGTCACTGAGCTGTTGTAAGTTCTCCTGTTATAGCTAGGCTACTA
>NW_027002478.1:0-6335 GCF_036934945.1 Oncorhynchus masou masou
AACAAAAGAAAAAATTCTGGTGCACAACCAAATTTCAAACGTACACCTTGTGTATTCTACTATTTGAACTCTCAACAGTAAGTTGAAGCCCCAAAAGTCTGTGTTGCCCAGCAACAGCCCCAAAACATCACTGCTCTAGAGAAGATCTGCATGGAGGAATGGGCCAAAATACCAGCAACAGTGTGTGAAAACCTTGTGAAGACTTACAGAAAACGTTTGACCTCTGTCATTGCCAACAAAGGGTATATAACAAAGTATTGAGATAAAAAAAATATTGACCAAATTCTTATTGTCCACCATAATTTGCAAATAAATTAATCAAAAATCCTACAATGCGATTTTCTGGATTTTTTTCTCATTTTGTCTGTCATAGTTGAAGTGTACCTATGATGAAAATTACAGGCCTCTCTCATCTTTTTAAGTGGGAGAACTTGCACAAGTGGTGGCTGACTAAATACTTTTTTGCCCCACTGTACATACATACATATATATATGATGGGCAGTAGTTCAATGATATCTATTTCCTCCTCCTCCTTGAAATAAGTCCTTTTGACAGCTTGTCTTCATAATTGAGTTTACGCCGATAATTGTGAATACATCTTTTTTTCCGACACCACATTTCTCCATGACATCCTGGTACAAACAGGAAAAAAAACAGAAGCACAAAAGACAGACAATAATCAGCACTAATCCTTCAACCCATTGTCAAAATTAATTCTTGCCAAATATAAGAGACTGTTTGATAGACTAATTAAGTCTTACCAACAATGGGCTCAAGGAATCTGATGTCAAGGCCCTTCTTGACATTATCATTCTTGTGAGCATTACACCTCTTTCCACTGAGGCTGCTCTCTGCCAGCTCCTCGTTTGAGAACAACAGCGTCAGAAGGCCATTTGTAAGCTTACGGTGGTGTGAATGATCAATGTAGCGGAGCGCTGCCTCTGAAACCATTATCCCTCCTCCAATGTCAGTCTGAAATGTAGAACGTAAAAAATAATAGTCAACATTCATCAGACTTAAGAGATGTGATGTATACCAGAAAACAACCCCAGAAAAATCTGAACACTTTTAGAAAGTTACCTGTTTTGGATGCTCGGTTCCAATACTGGTGCTGATACTGGTCCATCTCCAGCCTTCTGTTTTATTTCTCCAGGACAGTTATTTGATTGAAGAGGAATCGTCTCTCATATGCCTCATCGTCGTCACTCATGCTAACCTTTAAATAAGTCATTAGAGAACGACTTTAATTTCAATGGGAAACAGAAACTTAGAGACAACATTTCACACACTAATGGCAATATCAGCATTCAATTCCCAAGTAAAGTAGCACTCACCAGTTAATACTGACTTCTGAAAAGAGGAGGATAATTGCAAGATCCGACTCCAAATTCACCCTAAATGCAATCAAGGAGTTCACTGAGGAAGAAAATGGTTTCTTTGATTAACCATGTGCAAACACATACAGATGTGATGAAGAACACATTTGTGTGTGTCGGGAGAAATATCTGAAACAATAACTTCTACAGAACACAGGCCAGGGATGACTTATTGTGACAGGGTAGGAAACAAAGTGTTGATAAGTGTTTCCTAGGAGACCCTATAATCTTTAGATACATTGAATGTTCTCTTAGCTACATCATGTTGCTTACATATTCATGCTTCTTGTATTCCTCTTCGATTTAGAAGACACTGTTGCACAAACAACATGCTGATTTAGGTCTACAGCATCACAGGTATTATCAGGTTTTATAGCTAATTACATTCTCTCTGACTCAGTACATTTATTTGCTAGCTAGCTAGCGATTAGCGGCTAACAACATTTAGGCCCAACTTGTTAAGAAAAGACAAACTAGCTGTTTGCAGATGTAAGAAACACAAACTAATAGTGATGAAAAATCTGTCACAGACTGAGCATTGATATGATTTATCCCGTGTGGCTCCTCATGTGCATCTGCAGATTTCAGGTCTGATTGAAAAACTTTGCCACACCGATACGGTTTCTCCTGTGTGAGTCCTCATATGCCTCTTAATTTTAGTACTCTTGCTGCAACTTTTACAACAAACATGGCAAAACTGTGCTCCGTTGTGAGTTTGGAGGTGATCGATCACACTTTCTGTGGACTCAAATATTTCTCCACACACACCACAAAGAGGTTCTTCATCCCCAGTATGTTTGCACGCTTCATCATCAATGAACCCATTTTGTTAAAACTTCCCACACACCTTACAACGTGGACCCGAATGACCTTGACCATTTGACTTCTGATGGGATCTTTCTCCTCCATTCTCCATCCTTTCACAGCTTACATCCAGAGCTGCAAAACAGTAGTTTCTGGTTGTTGGTTCTGATTCTACATTTCCCTCTCCATCAGACCCTGTATCAATCTGTTCATACGAGTCGCTGTGTAGTGTATCCATCTCTACATTTTCCTCAATTGGGGCTTGGTAAAGATGTGAAGGCTGAGTGGGGTCCTCCTGGTCATAGTCACTTTTCTCACATAGATGATTGAATATGATAAACTCTTTGATGTCAGTCTGCAGTTCTTGAAACTGCTCATTGTCCTGACTGAGCTCTTTTCCCCCATGTAATCTGTAAGGGCTCTGGGTCCGTCTGGCCCAGACACATCTGCTCATGCACCAGCAGCGCAGGGCGAATATCCACGGCAGGCAGAGTGAGAAGCTGGGGGTCTGGACGGAGGGAAGGAGAAAGGATTTGCCAAACAGATCAGCTAGGCCTATTGAAAACCTAAATGCGTGACGTATGTTATGTATTTTAGCAAGAGATGTATCCCTATTACTATTCGTTTAGCGTTTGAATAATCTAGTTAAATTAGCTAGCTACCTTCAGCTAAATTGACTCACCTGCTCTTTGCAATTTCAGCAGCATCCGTAAACGCCGGATCTCCCCCTATGTAAGGGAAACATCTGGCTGATACTCGGCTATCGTTTTTTCAACCACAGCGTGTATCTCCACAGCGACCGCTGTTAGTTGCTCGCTCTGAAACACACTTAAAGGCTGTATTTTCAAAATTTCTAGTTGCTGGAAATATAATTATCATTACAAACTGAGTGTACTGTAAACCGAAAGATCGGAAATTACACACTCACTACGATGTTGTTGGTTCTGCACGGCGTATTTCGGACTTTATCGACACCTGCTGGACTGGAGGCCCTTACATGTTTTTCATTACTACAGTAAAAGTGCAGTCAGTCGACTGTGGTAATTTGGACGTTATAATTGCACAACTGTTGTTACACGGCAAAATACATTTACATTTACATTTAAGTCATTTAGCAGACGCTCTTATCCAGAGCGACTTACAAATTGTTGAATTCACCTTCTGACATCCAGTGGAACAGCCACTTTACAATAGTAAAATGACTGTAGTAAAAAGTTGGTTATCTTGGACGTAGTATTTGTAGCACACTACAGTTATACTGCATTCTAACTGCAATGTACTGCACTCTGACTGCAATCTTTTTTTCCTAAGGGCGGTGGGTTTAGAAATGTATCTTGACAGAAAGGAAGCGAAGCGAGATGCTTTACTCCGCCCAAAATCTGTCTGTGAAAATAAGACCACGAAGTATGGAGGTTAATACGAGTTTCAAATTTGGTCAGCACATTTTTTTATTGATACTTTTCTTCGTGAGGCTTCTTTGATCGAATAGAAATTATTTTAAACAATTTCTCTATGAGAAAAGCTATCTCAATACAGTTGTCTGTTCCCAAAACTATAATCTGTTACGAACAGAGTGCATAACATTTTGTAGACTTGACCGTTTTCCAAAATGTCAATTTGTTTGCTGACAAGGCAGAATTGGGTTAATGTACACGCGCACTTCACAGTGTAGGCGTTCCCGAACGGAAATATGCAAATACGCGCTACAACGCGCCAATAGAATACCGCTAGCTCGTGCTTGGCTCTGCCACCTCTTTGCATTTACATTTACATTTAAGTCATTTGGCAGACGCTCTTATCCAGAGCGACTTACAAATTGGTGAATTCACCTTATGACATCCAGTGGAACAGCCACTTTACAATAGTGCATCTAAATCATTTAAGGGGGGGGGGGGGTGAGAAGGATTACTTTATCCTATCCTAGGTATTCCTTAAAGAGGTGGGGTTTCAGGTGTCTCCGGAAGGTGGTGATTGACTCCGCTGTCCTGGCGTCATGAGGGAGTTTGTTCCACCATTGGGGGGCCAGAGCAGCGAACAGTTTTGACTGGGCTGAGCGGGAACTGTACTTCCTCAGAGGTAGGGAGGCGAGCAGGCCAGAGGTGGATGAACGCAGTGCCCTTGTTTGGGTGTAGGGCCTGATCAGAGCCTGGAGGTACTGCAGTGCCGTTCCCCTCACAGCTCCGTAGGCAAGCACCATGGTCTTGCACCATGGTCTTTGCTTTTTCTGCCCAGTATACTTCATTTGCTCCCATTGAAAACGACACAGATGAACTATCTTGGGTTAGTTAAACATGTATTTGATATTAGTGTGCTGGACAATACTTCAATCTGATAAAAGCAATGAAAATGCAAAAAAATAATACACTTGGTAGTACAATACTGCACAGACTTTATACATAAACTATTTTGGAAAATGTGTAATGATGCAACGGAACTACAAAGAGAACGATATTATAAAGGCATCAATATTCTTATGTTCATCTAGTATGTGTATTTAGAAAATGACCATAGTCATAAAAGCATGGGTAAAAGAGATAGTTGATGTAATTTTCTGGCGCCTCGAGTAACCATTGGAGCCCAGTGGCATAATCTAAAATAATTCCACGACTCTGCTTTCAGTATGTAATTCTGTCTAACAGTTTTACATGATCTCTGCATTAAATATCTGAAGGAAAGCTATCAATTTCCTAAAGTTACAATTTTAAGAATGACATCTTTCCACAATGTTTGAATGGTAAAACGCATTCCCTCGACAAATTATACATTAAATAATTAATTTAAAAGGCCATATACTTGATATTTATTTAACTAGGCCCTTTGAATGAATAATGATTTCTCTGGGATGAAAACTGGCTGAAACTATTGAATGAACATCACTACAGGAAAAAGTCATGTCAATGTGTTACGGTGCAAGTATGAGCAATCATTTAGAATATTTAGAAACGAAGTAGGATCATCTTTCTTTAATCACACTACAAAGCTGTTATTTTGTTGCTTGGCAACTGTGATTTAAGCATATTATCCTTTATGCTAGTCAACATTCTGTTATCTCAAATAGCTGCTCATACCGGAATGGGTGGGAAGAGCATATCTAAGACTACATGCTCCCTTTCAACGTTAGCCTGGAACCAGACTGATATTTTGCAGCAGAATGACTATAGTTTCAGGGTAAAGTGGAGCATCCATCCAAACCTAACCTAATCCAGAATCAATGACTAGCTGTAATAATTTAGTAATGCTGGTTTATGTGGTCAGAATTTATCAGATGATAACAGCAAGACATTCAATAAGAAACTCCCCTTGTGAATGAATGGATTTGTATCAAGATCCAAGTAGTCACAAATGTTGACATTTGGCAAATAACACTCAAATTACAATCTATGCTTTGACACTACAATATTTAAAATGTCCCATTTCCTCATTTACGTTTTGTGGTACAATTTCAGTGATGTTGCTACACAACAATACAATCAATGGAACATGATGTTGAGTGGAAAATGAAGGCACGATGTCTGAGTTTTGCAAGTGCAGTTTTTTTGCAGGTGTATTTTTATTATCCCCTCGTGAAACAAGTGAATATTTATTTTATGTGAGACAAGTGACTTATTCCTTGAGGTACCCAGAACGTGGCGGACTGCACTAGCATCGAATAGTCCCCGCGATAATGCAACTTTTTAGGGAAGTTAGGAACCAATACACGCAGTCAATCAGGAAAGCAAAGGCTAGCTTTTTCAAACAGAAATTTGCATCCTTTAGCTCTACCCCAACCCTGGCCAACAGCTTCGTACCCCCCGCAGCTACTTTCCCAAGCCTCCCCAGCTTCTCCTTCACCCAAATCCAGATAGCAGATGTTCTGAAAGAGCTGCAAAACCTGGACCCCTACAAATCAGCTGGGCTAGACAATCGGAATCCGGTTTTCGAGCTGATCATAGGTGCACCTCAGCCATGCTCAAGGTACTAAACGATATAACCGCCATCGATAAAAGACAGTACTGTGCAGCCATCTTCATCGACCTGGCCAAGGCTTTTGAATCTGTCAATCACCGGCAGACTCAACAGCTTTGGTTTCTCAAATGACTGCCTCACCTGGTTCACCAACTACTTCTCAGACAAGAGTTCATTGTGTCAAATCGGAGGGCCTGTTGTCCGGACCT
>NW_027002479.1:0-6335 GCF_036934945.1 Oncorhynchus masou masou
ACACTCATCAAGCACAGCACTTTCACAAATGTCTGATGGTTGGCTGAGAGAAATTGGTGGTAAAATGATTTTAGGGGCTGTCTTGTTAGACTTCAATGCAGCTTTTGACATTATTGATAATAGTCTGCTGCTGGAAAAACATATGTGTTATGGCTTTACACCCTGCGATAATGTGGATAAAGAGTGACTTGTCTAATCAGAACACAGAGGCTGTTCTTTAATGGAAGCCTCTCAAATATAATCCAGTTAAAAATAATCCAGCCAGGAATTCTCCAGGGTAGATGTTTAGGCCCCTTGCTTTATTCAAATTTTACTAATGATATGCCAATGATATTGAGTAAAACCAGAGTGTTTATATATGCGGATGACTCATCACTATACACGTCAGCTATGACAATGACTGAAATGACTGCAAAACTCAACAAAGAGCTGCATTTAGTTTCAGAGTGGGTGGCAAGGAATAAGTTAGCCCTAAATATTTCTACAACTAAAAGTATTGTATTCAGAACAAAACACTCAATAAACCCTAAACTAACTAAACCTCAACTAAATATTGTAATAAATAATGTGGAAATGAAGCAATTTGAGATGAATAAACTGCTTGGAGTAACATTATATTTTTTAAACTGTCCATGGTCAAAACATATTGATGCAGTAGTAGCTAAGATGGGGAGAAGTCTGTCTATAATAAAGTGATGCTCTGCCTTCTTGACAGCACTATCAACAAGGCAGATCCTACAGGCCCTAGTTTTGTCGCACCTTGACTACTGTTCAGTCGTGTGGTCAGGTGCCACAAAAAAAATTGCATTTGGCTCAGAACAGGTTAGCATGGCTGGCCCTTGGATGTACACAGGAAGAGCTAATATTAATAATATGCATGACTTCATCACTACTTTTATTTATGAGAGGTATTGACATGTGGAATGCTCTGAGCTGTCTGTCTAAACTACTGGCACACAGCTCAGACACCCATGCATACCCCAGAAGATATGCCACAAGAGGTCTCTTCACAGTCCCCAAGTCCCAGAACTGTCACGATCGTTTATAAGGTGTGGACCAAGGTGCAGTGTGGTAGGCCTGAATTTTCCTTTATTAAATGAACACCGAACAAAAACAACAAAAATAACAAACGAAACATGAAGCTAAATAATAGTGCATAACAGGCAACTATCCATAGTCAAGATCCCACAAAGCACAATGGGAAAATGGCTACCTAAATATGATCCCCAATCAGAGACAACGATAAACAGCTGCCTTTGATTGGGAACCATATCAGGCCAACATAGATATACAACCCACCTAAATCACACCCCGACCCAACCAACATAGAGAATAAACAGCTCTCTATGGTCAGGCGTGACAAGAACAGACTATGGGTGGCAACCATTACTACATAGAGCCATGACGACATGGAAATCTATTTCCCATCAGAGTCACTGATGCAAGCAATACAATTAGATTTGAAAAACAGATAAAGAAACACAGCATGGAACAGCAGGGACTGTGAAGCAACACAAACATTGGCACAGACACATGCATAAACACAGGATAACATATGCACTATACATACACATGGATTTTGATCTCTACAGCGCTGTTGGCTGATCATCATCGACCTTGCATAGGCTTAAACACTGGTATACACTGATTTATAAGGCCCTGTTGGGTAAAATGCCATTTTATCTCTGTTCTTTTTTAGTCCGGTGGGTAAATAAATATCAATTACGGTCCCATTCTCATTTGCTTCTAGCAGTACAGCAGGTAATGGTAGAAAGTGTTTCTAGATACTTAGCTCCGTAGTCCTGGAATTCTCTCCTGAACATTTTAAAATTTGATGATCTAGTTTCGTTGGTGGAGTTGAAACACATGATCGATGATATATATTATATACCTGTTTTTAGACTTTCGTGTTTTTAATGTAAAATGTTTTTGTTGTATTGTATGCGTGTTCACAGTTTTGTTGTGTTAGTGTATGTCAGTTGTTTTGTCTGAAACGTTGTTCCCCTTGCTTCCTATTGGACCAGGTCTCTCTTGGAAAAGAGATGTTATCTCAGTGAGAAAAACCTGTATAAATAAAGATAAAATAAAATACAAAAAATAGGCCACTCAGGCATTCCATATGCAAAGGCTGTTGAGTTCAACTCAACATTGTTTACATTATGCTTCTTCTTCATACATTATATAGGAAACTCTGATTGACTACATATGGAGCATGAGTTGACATAGTGGGTGGCGTCCTCGCCAAGGTGGGTCACCAATACTTTTCAGAGAGGGATTGGATGGTGCGAGTGATACCTGGGTGCCCAGTTGCGAGGGATGTGTGTGCCTGGTCAACAACTGATCTCTCATCCCTGTGGGAACATAGATGCACTCTGGAGGGTATGTGGCAAGAGTGGGTTCCCTCATTTAGGTCCCCAAAACACAGGGCCAATGGGGTGGCAGATTGATGGGCTGTTGGGCACTCAGAGGGCCCTCAACCGGTTTGGAACCACAGGAGTGCGGGAAAGCTAGGTCCTCTGCCATCCTGGTCCCCAGGCAGAGTTTTCATACTTGACCATGTGATGGTGGGATTGTGACAGTTGGAGCTACAGGTGGCCGAGGATTACCTTGTCTACAGGTGCGGAGGTGATGAGGAAGGAAGGCATTCTTGGTTCATGGGTTCCACGGTGAGGGTGAGTGGTGCGGTGATGTACGGAACTGAGCCGGATCCCAATGGTGGATAGGAAAAGAAGAGGAGAGCAGGTATGAAGTTACATTCAGGGAGGAAGTGAGGGCCTGGTCATTGAGTTCTCAGCGGCACGGGAGTCCACTAGAGCTGTAGAGACAACACTTCCAGGGACAGCCAGCCAGTGAAATAGGAACCATAAAGAGTTAGGCAGAAAACAATAAAATGGGATACTCACAACCTCAAGGAAGGCATGATGAGCAGGTGAGCATAATGATAGGTAACAGGTGTACGTATCCAGGACCGGTGGTTAGTAGACTGGCGACGTCAAGCGCTGGAGGGAGGGGAGCAGGGTAGGCGTGGACAACAGCCAATTTTATTCCCCCCAGATTTTCTGAGCCAAAAATGACAAATAACTTAAGTGATAATGTCTGAAAAGATGGTATTTGGAGGATATATTGGCATGGGTGATGTTATTGTAACGGCTTTGCCTGGTGGAAGAGAAGCTGGACCAAAATGCAGCGTGGTATTTCTGATACATGTTTAATGATGATGAAAAATGAATAATACAAAATCAACAAACGGGCACGTGAAAACCTATACAGCCCATCTGGTGACAACAAACACAGAGACAGGAACAATCACCCACGAAATACTCAAAGAATATGGCTGCCTAAATATGGTTCCCAATCAGAGAACAACGATAATCACTGACTCTGATTGAGAACCGCCTCAGGCAGCCATAGACCTATGCTATACACCCCCAAGACAAAACACACAACAACAAACCCATGTCACACCCTGGCCTGACCAAATAAATGCAGACAAACACAATATACCTCGACCAGGGCGTGACAGAACAAGGTGCGGACTCCCGGACGCACATCAAAACAATAGAGAAGGGTCCGGGTGGGCGTCTGTCCATGGTGGCGGCTCCGGCGCGGGATGTGGACCCCACTCTATCAATGTCTTAGTCCCTCCTCCTCGCGTCCTAAGATAGTCCACCCTCGCCGCCGACCATGGCCTAGTAGTCCTCACCCAGAAACCCACTGGACTGAGGGGCAGCTCGGGACTGAGGGGCAGCTCGGGACTGAGGGGCAGCTCGGGACTGAGGGAAGCTCGGGACTGAGGGGAACTCGGAACTGAGGGGAAGCTCGGGACTGAGGGAAGCTCGGGACTGAGGGAAGCTCGGGACTGAGGGAAGCTCAGCACTGAGAGGAAGCTCAGCACTGAGAGGAAGCTCAGCACTGAGAGGAAGCTCATGGCAGAGTAGTTGGATCCTGCAGATCCTGGCTGGCTGGCGGTTCTGGCAGATCCTGGCTGACTGGCGGATCTGGAAGAATCTGGTTGACTGGCAGATCTGGAAGAGTCTGGCTGACTGGCAGATCTGGAAGAGTCTGGCTGACTGGCAGATCTGGAAGAGTCTGGCTGACTGGCGGATCCTGGCAGACTGACGGATCTGGCTGCTCCATGCTGACTGGCGGCTCTGGCTGCTCCATGCTGACTGGCGGCTCTGGCTGCTCCATGCAGACTGACAGCTCTGCAGCTGGCATTCCTTGCATGACCTGGCAGCTCTGGCGGCTCCTTGCAGACTGGCAGCTCCTTGGCTGAGCTCCATGCAGACTGACAGCTCTGGCTGCTCCATGCAGACTGGCAGCTCTGGCTGCTCCATGCAGACTGGCAGCTCTGGCTGCTCCATGCAGACTGACAGCTCTGGCTGCTCCATGCAGGCTGACAGCTCTGGCTGCTCCATGCAGGCTAGCAGCTCTGGCTGCGCTGAACAGGCAGGAGACTCCAGCAGCGCTGTAGAGGAGGAAGGCTCTGGCAGCGCTGAACAGGCGGGAGACTCCGGCAGCGCAGGAGAGGAGGAAGGCTCTGGCTGCGCTGAACAGGCGGGAGACTCCGGCAGCGCTGTAGAGGAGGAAGGCTCCGGCTGCGCTGAACAGGCGGGAGACTCCGGCAGCGCAGGAGAGGAGAAAGGCTCCGGCAGCGCTGAACAGGCGGGAGACTCCGGCAGCGCAGGAGAGGAGAAAGGCTCCGGCAGCGCTGGAGAGGCGAGGCGCACTGTAGGCCTGATGCGTGGTGCTGGCACTGGTGGTACTGGGCCGAGGACACGCACAGGAAGCCTGGTGCGGGGAGCTGCCACCGGAGGGCTGGTGTGTGAAGGTGGCACAGGATGGGCTAGACCGTGAAGGCGTACTGGAGATCTTGAGAGCAGTGCTGGCACAGGACATGCAAGGCTAGGGAGGTGCACAGGAGGCCTGGTGCGTGAGGCTGGCACCATCTTCACCAGCCGACTAACACGCACCTCAGGACGAGTATGGAGCGCTGACCCAGGTGCCATCAAATCCCCGACACGCTCCGTCGGGCGAATATCCATGCTTAAAACACCAACACAGCAACTCCCTCATTACTCTCTCCTCCAATTTCCCCATTAACTCCTTCACAGTCTCTGCTTCGCTCACCTCCAACACCGGCTCTGGTTCTGGTCTCCTCCTTGGCTCCTCACGATAAACAGGGAGAGTTGGCTCAGGTCTGACTCCTGACTCTGCCACACTCTCCCTGAGCCCCCCCCCAAGACATTTTTGGGGCTGACTCTCGGGCTTCCTTCCGCGCCGCCGTGCTTGCTTCGCCAACCTCATTCTCTCGTAACCTTCTGCACACTGCTCCATCGAATCCCAGAGCGGGCTCCGGCACTCTCCCTGGGTCGACCGCCCACCTGTCTATCTCCTCCCAAGTTGTGTAGTCCAGATATTGTTGCTCCTGCTGCCGCTGTTGCTTCTCCTCATACCAGCGCCTCTCAGCTCTCGCCGCCTCCAGTTCTTCTTTGGGGCGGCGATATTCTCCAGGCTGATCCCAGGGTCCTTCTCCGAATTAGATTCCTCCCAGTCCATGTCCTTATTACGCTCTCCTGTTGTTGCTCCTGCCTGTTACCACGCCGCTTGGTCCCGTTGTGGTGGGTGATTCTGTAACGGCTTTCGTCTGGTGGAAGAGAAGTCGGACCAAAATGCAGCGTGGTATTTTTGAGACATGTTTAATGACGATGAAAAACGAACAATACAAAGACAACAAACGGAACGTGAAAACCTATACAGCCTATCTGGTGACAACAAACACAGAGACAGGAACAATCACCCACGAAATACTCAAAGAATATGGCTGCCTAAATATGGTTCCCAATCAGAGACAACGATAATCACCTGACTCTGATTGAGAACCGCCTCAGGCAGCCATAGACTATGCTATACACCCCCAAGACAAAACACACCACAAAAAACCCATGTCACACCCTGGCCTGACCAAATAAATGCAGACAAACACAATATACTTCGACCAGGGCGTGACAGTTATTTGCAATCCGTGCCAATATATCCTCCAAACACCGGCTTCGAGGGCATTATCACTTTTATACAATGGGTTGCCAACAGATTTCAAATAATGAGTGACATATTTCCATTAAATTTTTGGGGGATGAATTTACTCATACTATTTCATCCTTCCACGAGATATAGTCCCGACACAAATCTAGACCAAGACGGCTCGTCGTTCGTTCTATCGGTTCAGTTGCCAAAGACGCGGCCCAATTAAGTATTTTTTTCTGTATCTATGGAAGCAGCCCAGTCGTTCGTTCTAAATGTTCCATTGCCATACTGACTGGCAACGTTCTTAT